>NC_043701.1:123756296-123770802 GCF_006229205.1 Suricata suricatta | reverse complement strand
GCCGGGGGCGGCTGCACTCTTGCGCTCGGGCAGCCCCGGGAAGGCGAGCGGAGGGGGACGCGATCCCGGCGGGCCGTGGGGGACTCGCCGCGGCCCGGGCGGGAGGCGCGAGCGGCCCCGGTGTGCCCCAGCGCCCGAGCATCCCCGGGAAGGACGCCGGAGGGCCCAAGGGTCTCGGGCTTCTGCCCTGAAACGTTCGCCTCTAAGAAACGCGCGGCCCACGGCGCGGGACGCCCTCACCTCTTCGGGCTTCCCGTCTCTGGGCTTCTCTGGTCTTGGCTCGCCCCTCCAACTCCGTGCCAGGCTGAACCCGTCCTAAGGACGTGACCGAAGTAGCCTGCGGGCTTGGCCGGGAGGAAATCACCTGGTGCTGAAAGTTACCTTCAGAATTAGGCTGCTTTTTTTTTTTTTTTTTTTTTAAGGTGAGTTAAGATACTTCATTTTAACCCAGTAAGAACAAAATATACCTAAAACTTGGGACCTAGGTGAAAGGCAGACCAGTACGGATATAGTGGCAGTGGTGGGGATGGCTTGTGGTGGGTTAACGTCCTTCCCCAATCTTCCACCGCCTGCCATAGGCATGCAAGTAATACACGAGGTAAAAACCGGGTGCGTGATGTGCAAAATCGCAGCTTGGAGATACACCTCCTTCCTCCCATCCCGCACTCCAGAGCAGATTGCCACCTTGTAGCCCAGAGGCGTTCGGCAGCAATTTTGCAGCTGCCATTGGGTGTATAATATAGGATAATTGGTTTAAAATACTTTCTGTTTGGAGTGTCATTGTAACTACTGTATTGTAAATGATGGAAAATAATTGCATATGTTAAAAAATAAATTGTGTTATGTTAAAAACATAAAAATAAACATCTGGAATGAGAAAAAAAATAAAATAAAATACTTGCGTATGTTTTCGTGTGCATAGAATGCGGAAGGAAGGGGCCTCGAGAAACAGTAGTTGTCTTTGGGGAGGGATCCTGGGGAGGGGAAGAAGGGAAACTTAATTTCATGTACCTGTAGGGACCTTTTTTTTTTAACCATGTGCATGCCAAATCTATTTTTAAAAAATGAGAACTACTACCTTTAAAAATAGGAGGTATGTGTGAGTAGCCTTGGAGGCAATAGTTTACTTAGTTTCAAATTACGAAGAGTTGTGCTTGGAACATACAAATCTGGCCCATATCGTCTTTCCTTTAGTTGCCAAAATCCTCAGGGAGTCAAGGAAAAGTCTTCAAAAGAAGACTCCTACGTCTTGGTAAAGTTAATTAGTGGTTTCTATTGCTAACCTGATTCTGAATTTTAATTTCGCTTGTTTGAAAATAAGTGTGGTGTGTCTAATTTTGGAAGAGACCACTTTCCATTTAAAAGCCTCCTTGGGAGTCATCCTGAGGTTATAACCAGACCTTATTCCAGGAGGGTAGGCCATGCAGATAGGCTGGGGTAGGAAAATTGGAGGGAGACAGTTCCAAAGTGGACATGGATTGCTGCCTTAGCACTTCTGGCATGCTTGTGATCTGCTGACCTGGACTCAGTCGGGAGCATCTTGAAGGAAGCAGGTTTTCAATGTTGAAAGTGAATGTAAAATTAAAATCATAGCTCTGAAATAAAAACTGAAAATAAAGCAATCTTTTGAGCGTCTTCAACCCAGCTACTAATATCTGGAGGGCCGATTTCTCTTAGTTCCCAAATCACTGGAGGATGAATAAGTGAGTTGTGAAACTGAACTGTAGTTAAATCAATGTTAATTATGATGAGCCATTTATGATGGTTTTCAGTGTTCTTTTTGTTAAGGTGTAAATAAATATCTATTTTGTAATCTACACAGTGGTATGTTAGGTTCCATAGCAGAGAATGTGGCTCAGTGTCCTTCAGACAAAGACCAGCGGTGTGTTTTGGAATCCAAGGAAACACTGTGGATTCTGAATTTGTTTGCATATTTGTGGTGGTGGTTACATTAGGACTGTGGTTTTCCTTTATCCAGTATTTAAAAGCAGGTTTTTTCCTTCTATGGTGTTAATGGAGCAAGTGAGTCTGCTTAATTTTAGATTAATATTTTGGTAATTGAAAATAATATAATTGTTCTGGACTGTCAGGGTTGTTTTTAGCTTGATTTCTGATAAGTAACTTGTTTATTTTAAATTATAGAATATGTACTGTAATTACAGGAAATCATTATAATCCAGATTGGAGAGGATGTGAAATTCTAGCCTATGCAAGTGGCATTTTTACTTTTTTGAATAAGCTAAATACTTGAAATTGATGAGACCAACTAACCTGACATTTTTATTTTTGAATGTTTATGAGTTAATAAATTTTAATTGCAATGTTTAGCCTTGCTACGCTGTCTCCAACCTTACTAAAGTCTACCCTTCTGAGAAGATGAAGGTTACTAATGATCTAATCAGACCTGAAGTAACCTTTCCCTGTATATACTGACAGGGCTGTTCGCGTAACTACCCTTGGATCTTGCAGTGTAAATGCCAGGGAGGTGTTGAGTTCGTGCTGGAACAATAAAAGTTCCTGGAATAGGGCCAATTTAATTTTGACTTTTCATTTCATCCTCTGTCAGCAGTTTAAATTTGTGAAAACAGCTTAAAATTTTAAATTGTCATCTATCCATGATATAATTTTTTAAGGTTAATTTGATATTACTTACTTTCTAGTAGACATTTTTAAATCTAATTTTTTTTAATTTAAAAATTTTATTTGTTGGGGTGCCTGGATGGCTCAGGTAGTAAAGTGTCTGACTCTTGGTTTCAGCTCAGGTCATGATTTCATGGTTTTGGAGTTCAAGCCCCGCATCAGCTCTGTTCTGACAGTGTGTAGCCTGCTTGGGATTCTCTATCTCTGCCCCTCCCCTACTCGTGCTGTCTCTGTCTCTCTCAAATAAATAAACTGTAAAAAAATTAAAAAAAATAATTTATTATTATTTTTACCTATGAGATGTGTTTTTTAAGTACTAGAAGCCCAGCTGTGGTTAGTTATACATTGAAAGTTCTGACAAAGTTAAGTGCAGTCTCTCAGTATCTTTTTTTCTAGTAGTATCTTTTTCATCTTCAAAATCGGTAGTCATGGTTGAACACTTGTCTCGGTGTGTTTGAAAGTGGGCAAACTTCCAAATGGATTTATCTTCCAATTGATTTGTGTCTTTCATATCTCCCAATGAATTTTCATTCAAAAGGACAAAGATTTTTCCAGGAACCAATTAGGTTCCTGTTTGGAGTGAGATCAATGTCACCAAAATAGAATAGATTCTTGACATGTTTTATAGAAACTGCTCCTGAATTTTCTCTTTGGGAAAGTCCTGTATGGATTGACTAGCAAGTATCTTATGTTGGGCAGGAAGAAAGCAGCTACATGAAAGTTACATGTTTTCAGCTCTTGAGTAGATAGTAGTATTTTTTTTTTGGAATAAACTGTCTTTAGTACTTCATAATGTATATTATTAATAAACAAAGATTAAGTGAACTACTGTTGGGAGTTAGAAAAGAGAAATACTGGAAAATTGGCCCTAGAATTCACTTTGTTTTCTGGGTAAGGCATGAATATTCAGACGTGGCTTGGTAGAGGAAAGAGGCAGAATGGAAGTTAATTTAGATGCCATTGTAGAATAAAGAATTGTATGTTGCCAAATTGTAAAGGCTGTTTCCTGAAGTGTTTTAGAGATAACTACAGTGATTCATTAGTAGCTATTTTGTCCCGATAGCAAGGAACTGCAATGTGCAGGTCCTCTGGGTGACTTGAAGGCTTGATGTCAAGAGTCTGCTACTACTCTTCCCCTTTGTTCATGTCATGACATTTTTTTTTTCATTTAATACCTTTTTTTTTTTTTAACATTTATTTTTTTTGAGAGACAGAGAGAGACAGAGCACAGGTAGGGGAGGGCCAGAGATAGGGAGACACATAATCTGAAGCAGGCCCCAGACTCTGAGCTGTCAGCACAGAGCCTGACGTGGGGCTCAAACTCACAAACTGTGAGATCATGACCTGAGCTGAAGTTGGATGCTTAACTGACTGAACCACCCAGGCCCCCCATGTCATGACATTTTATGTGGAACCTTGGCAAAAAGCAGCTCTATGACTGCAGATGTGCTGAGGTAGGAATATTGCTCGTTAGCATCGAACATAGGGCTCGGTGCACAGTAGGCCTTCAGTGAATGTTTGTTGAATAAGTGATTGAATCAATGATGAAAAGGATCTAGAATTCAGATTCAGGAGCAACTTTAACTATTGGAACAATACGTTTGAGCTATCAAGTGGAAAGCATACTATGTTGCACAGTCTTGGTTTTTACTCTCAAGAAGTTCATAATCCAGATTACTTAGATTTGCATAGTACAAGACCTACACGGAGCCAGTTCCCAAAATTTTTCCATGACTGGATTTTTGGTTTAATCATGTGCCTGAATTTAGTATGGGCTTTAGTGTATAATCAAGAAGGGAAAATGTAGATGAAATGCAGATGAAAACACCTAAGAGGGGCATCAGGAATGGAGAGACTTTATACTTCCTAGTTTCTGTACTGAAAAATGCCACAGAATGGAAACGTGTGAAAAGGCACAGAGAACTATCTGGAAAGGTGCTCTAACTTTTTCTTGTTAATGGCTGCCTAATACCCACAGCGTGGATTGGCCGAAATTTATTTATTTACTATTTTCCCCATTAATAAACATTTACCTTGCTTCCAGTTTTTTGACCTCTATACACAGTGCTGCAAATAAATATCCCTACATGTAAAAAAGCTCATAATCCAATTGGATGGAGAAGACATTTGCATCTTTAATAATAGTAGCTATGATTTCTTGTGCCTCTTGTGGTGGATACTGTATACCTTAGAACAATGGGTAGGATTTATTACCTCACCCATTTCATACACAAAGAAACTGAGCTTTCATAGTTTCACAGAAAGGCTATGCAAGTTGTAATTTGGTAAGGACTGAAACTGGTTTGGAACTCCTGTATGCGTGAGCAATGGGCAGAGCAATGATGATGAAATCAGGCTGCCAGGAATGGAGTCCCCATTCTTCAGCTAACTAGCACTGTGACCTCAGAATTTTATCACCTCTTTGGCTTTGCTTTTGCTCCTGGAAAGAGAGAACTGGAATAAAGTGTTTCTAAGCTGTAGTCCAGCTCTATTAGTCTGTGATTAAAAAAAATTAAATGTTAAGAGAGAGGTGTAGATAACTAGTAATAAAGTGATATATTTCCTTGTTTCTCAGAAGCATTTTCCCCCTTGCATTTTGACATTCCTGATGTTAAGAAAATTGCCCAAATGTTGAGAACTTTTAATTTAATTATATATTGTTTATTTTAAATGATTTATTTTTTTCAGAAAATCTGATTAAAGAAATTGTGCTTTTTTGCAATTGATGTCTTACAGCATGAGACATTTAATAGTTCCAGGGAGGAAATGGAAAGAAGATTATTTCAGTGAGCTTGGGCTGGTAATTGAACACTCTCCAAAGACAAGGGATTTGAATGGAGTATAAAAGAAGAGAGATACTTTACCTGTAGGTGGAGAGCAGTTGGGGTATCTACTTGGATTCTGTGGATTCTATAGGTTTCCTTCCTTCCTTTCTTCCTTCCTTCCACTCTTCCTTCAACTTGAGATGTAATTAGTGTTATGCTGGTAACCTACCTCAAAGAAAGGAAGGAAGAAAGAGAGAGAGAGAGAGAGAGAGAGAGAGAGAGAGAGAGAGAGAGAGAGAGAGAGAGAGAGAAGGAGGGAGGGAGGAAGGATGGAAGGAAGGAAGGAAGGAAGAAGGGAGGGAGGGAAGAAAGAAAGTAAGAAAAGCCTCAATTTATAGCATTTGCCTGTTTCTGTGATGTAAATACAAGAGTTCTAGTCTCCAATTCCAATGTATGTGGGGAACAGGGTTCCCTGTGCAAACAAACAATGCGGCAGGGTGTCCTACCATTCACCCCATTTCCAACATTGTCTACCCAGATATGGAATCAAATCCCACAGGTTAAAGGCTCAGTCAATGGCTACCCCACTGCCTTACTGCTTCCCATACCAATTGTAAGTCCAAGTTATCAACTGTGCTTCTAACCAACTGGCTATAGATTGGAGGGTCTCATAACCTCTTTTTGAGTTTGATTAATTTGCTAGAGCAGCTCACAGAACTTAGAGGAACATTTTATTTACTAGATTACTGGTATACCAGTAGCTTACTGGTATAAGGATATAACTCAGGAACAGCCAGATGGAAGAGATGCATAGGGCAGGGTATGGGAAGAAGGCTCAGAGCTTCAGTGCTCTCTTTCTGAATGCCACTCTTACTGTATCTCCATGTGTTCACCATCCTTGAAGCTCTCTGTACCTCCTCTTTTTTGGTTTGAATGGAGGCCTCATTATACAGGCATGATTGATTGCGTCATTGGCCATTGGTGATTGATTCAACTTACAGTACCTTTCCCATCCCTGGAGGTTAGGGGGTGGGATTGAAAGCTCCAACTCTCTAATCCCATAGTCAACTCCACTGGCAACCAGTCCCCATCCTTAGGAGTTTTCTCAAAGTCATCTTGTAACATAACAAGACACTTTTACCCCTCTCATCACGTAGGAAATTCTAAGGGTTTTAGGAGCTTCATGGCAGGAAACAGTGTCAAAGACCAAGTATATATTTCTTAAAAATTATAATGTCATAGAATACTTCCATCATGACTGATTTCAAGCTGCCAGTGGGAGGTGAACATGGAGTTGGAAAGACAGGTGCAGAAGTGGTTCTTTGGCAAGCTAGTATTAGCCAGCTGCAGCACACCACTTCCATATGGTAAAAGGCACTGAATTGTTTTGGTTGAATCATTGATTTGTTTATAATAATATCTATCACGTACCAGATATCAGGCACACATGGGGATACATGGATAAATAAGAGCTAGTTTTTACTCTTCGTGATGTCATAGTGTAGCTGGCCATTTAAATGAATTAAAAAATGGTTTATATTTATTTATTTATTTATTTATTTAAATTCAAGTTAGTTAACATACAGTATTTAATTGGTTTCAGGAGTAGAACCCAATGATTCATCACTTACATATAACATCCAGTGCTCATCCCAAAAAGTGCCCTCCTTAATGCCCATCACCCATTTAACCCATCCCCCCCATCTGCCTCCCCTCTAGCAACAGTTTGTTCTCTGTATTTAAGAGCCTCTTATGGTTTGCCTCCTGCTCTGTTTTTTATCTTATTTTTTCTTCCCTTCCCATATGTTCATCTGTCATGTTTCTTAAATTCCACATGTGAATGAAATTTATGATATTTGTCTTTCTATGACTTATTTTGCTCTAGTTCCATCCCTGTTGTTGCAAATGGTAAGATTTCATTCTTTTTTATTGTCGAGTAATATTCCATTGTGTATGTGTGTGCATGTGTGCACATGTGTGTACACACATACCACATCTTCTTTATCCATTCATCAGTTGATGGATATCTGGGCTCTTTCCATAACTTGACTATTGTTGATAATGCTGCTATTAACATAGCAGGGGCTGTGCCCCTTTGAATCAGCATTTTTGTATCCTTTAGATGAATACCTAGTAGTGCAATTGCTGGGTCTTAGGGTAGTTCTATTTTTAATATTTTGAGGAACCTCCATACTCTTTTTCAGAGTGGCTGCATCAGTTTTCATTTCCACCAAGAATGCAAAAGGGGTTCCCTTTCTTTGCATCCTCACCAACATCTGTTTTTTCTTGAGTTGTTCATTTTAGTCATTCTCACAGGTGTGAGGTGGTGTCTCATTGTGGTTTTGATCTGTATTTCTCTGATGATGAGTGATATTGAGCATTTTTTCATGTTCTGTTAATGATCTGGATGTCTTCTTTGGAAGAATGTCTATTCATGTCTTCTGACCATTTCTTCACTGAAGAAAACTGTTTTTTGGGTGTTGAGTTTAATAAGTTTTTTTACAGATTTTGGATACTAACCATTTATCCAATATGTCATTTGCAAATATCTTCTCCCATTCTGTTGGTTGCCTTCTAGTTTTGTTGGTTCTTTCCTTCCCTGAATAAGCTTTTTATCCTTATTATTATTTTTTTAATGTTTTATTTATTTTTGAGAGAGAGAGAGAGAGAGAGAGAGACCATGTGAACAGGGGAGGGTCAGAGAGAGAGGGAGACACAGAATCTGAAGACAGGCTCCAGGCTCTGAGTTAGCGGTCAGCACAGAGCCTGATGCGGGGCTTGAACCCACGAACTATGAGATCATGACCTGAGCCAAAGTTGGTGCTTAACTGACTGAGCCACCCAGGTGCCCCAAGAAGCTTTTTATCTTGATGAGGTACCAGTAGTTTATTTTTGCTTTTATTTCCCTTGACTCCGGAGACATGTCTTCTAAGAAGTTGCTGCAGCTGAGGTCAAAGATGTTGCTTCCTGTGTTCTCCTCTAGGATTTTGGTGGCTTTCTGTCTCACATTTAGGTCTTTCATCCATTTTGAATTCATTTTTGTGTATGGTGTAGGAAAGTTGTCCAGTTTCATTCTTCTACATGTTGCCATCCAGTTTTCTTAGCACCGTTTGCTGAAGAGACTGTCTTTTTTCCATTGGATACTCTTTCATGCTTTGTTGAAGATTTGTTGGCCATGGATTTGTGAGTCCATTTCTGGATTCTCTATTCTGTTCCATTGATCTATGTATCCCTTTTTGTGCCAGTACCATGGAATAAGAAAAGACTCCAAATAGGCAAAGTAATATTGAAAAACAAAACCAAAGCTGAAGATATCACAGTTTTGGACTTTAAGTTATATTAAATGAACTTTTAAGTAAAAGAAGGACTCTTATACTGCGAATGATTGATCAGCTCTCTGTTTTCCGCTGAGAACAAAATAAATACCAAGTAGATCCTCAGATATCTGAGTTAGAAATGAGAGAACTGAGGTTTATAACTAGATTATTAGATGTTAGTGTGGTGGGACATGACTTTTAAGACCTTGTTTCTTTTGGAAGTCAAGTTGAACCTAATAGACTTTTCTTCCTCTTATGTATTTGTTGGTGAGTGTGTGTGTTTATGAATCACATTTATTGAGATATAATTTATAATTTGAGGTTTACAATTTATAATTTGTGATATAAAATTCACCATATTTAAGTGTGAAATGTACAAATGTTATACTCCAATCATGACAAAATATTTATCATCCTACGTTCACTTGTATTCTTTTCCAATTAAATTCCCTGCAATCCTCCAGGCAAATACTGTTCTGATTTCTTTCACCATGGATTTGTTTTGCCTATGTTTTTTGTTTGTTTGTTTGTTTTGTTTTTGTTTTTGTACCTGGCTTCTTTGCCTTAGCATAATGTTTTTTGTTATCTTTTCATGTTGTCAGTATTGGTAGATTATTCCTTTTTATTGCCGAGGAATATGGAGGAAAGGTAGGTGAAAAGTGAGAAAAAATTGATGTTAAGTAAGACTTTACAAGCTTGCAAAAGAAAGTAAAGTTATGAAGAAAAAATGTAAGTTTAATAGCTTTATTGAGATATAATTTATATACAAAAAATTCACCAACTTACTGTGTACATCTCAGTAAATCTTAGTATATTCACAGAGTTGGAAAAATCATTGCCATAGTTTAATTTTAGAACATTTATTACCCTCCAAGAAGTGCTCATTTATGGTAAAAAAAAAAAACACATGGTTTTGGAGTTAAGTAAGACCTGTGTTTTAGTCTGTATTTTATTAGTTAACAACTGCCTGACCTTGGTAAGACAAATCTCAATTTCTATACCATTGAAATAGATGAAGATATTTATGGTACTTAAAATATTTTTAATGTTTATTTATTTTTGAGAGACAGAGAGTGAGCAGGAGAAGGGCAGAGAGAGAAGGAGACACAGAATCTGAAGCAGGTCCAGGCTCTGAGCTGTCAGCACAGAGCCCGAGGCGGGGCTCAAAGTCACATACAGCAAGATCATGACCTGAACCAAGGTTGGCTGCTTAACTGACTGAGCCACACAGGCGCCCCTACAATATTTTTTCATAAAGATTATAAGTAATGCACACAAAGCACTTGGTACATAACAAATATTAAATGAATGATAGTAGAACTGTCTGCATTTTTGTAATTTCTGTGGTATTTTGTTCATATCTTTATAACTGCTTCAGTATTCTGCCCTCTACTAAGGATGTCTTTGAATGTATCTTTTAAATGTTTGTTTATTTTGAGAGAAGGGAGGGGCAGAGAAAGAGGGAAACAGAGGATCTGAAGCAGACTCTGTCCTGATAGCAGAGAGCCTTATGAGGGGCTCAGACTCACAAACTGTGAGATCATGTGCTGAGCTGAAGTCAGATGCTCAACTGGCTGAATCACCCAGGCACCTCCTTTGAACATATCTTTTTTTTTTTTTTGAGAGAAAGAGAGAGATAGTGTGAGCAGGGGAGGGTTAGAGAGAGAGACACACACAGAATCTGTAGACAAGCTCCAGGCTCTGAGCTTGCTGTCAGCACAGAGCCAGCCTGACGCGGGGGCTCGAACCTACAAACTGTGAGGTCATGACCTGAGCTGAAGCCGATGCTTAACCAACTGAGCCACCCAGGTGCCCCTGAACATATCTTTTAGGAGGAAGTGAGGTGGAATGGAAAGAGGACTTAAGAGAAACGTACTGAGGTTTCTCAGCTCTTCCATTTCATTGCTCTATTGGACAAATCACTTAACTGTGTGTTTCCTTCTATGAGGAATAATAGTAATTACATCCATTTTGAAGACTGTTCTAAGTGATTGAGGAAATACACATGACATGTTGATATAGTTGGTGCTCAGTAAATAGGAAGTGTTATTCTATGACATCAGAAGCCACCATCTTTGAAGTATTCATATCTAGGAATAAAATTTATGTCCAAAATTCAAGGCATAGATGGAAAATTGGCTTCTGTATGATGTGCATATTTGCTATATAAATGTTTATATTTTAGTACTAGTAGAGTACAGTAACATAGCCCTTAATAAAAATATTTGATTAAATGAATGCATAGATGAGTAAGTAAAGAAGAAAAAGCATTTTGTGCATATGGTTTTACTCTCCCACAGTGTTTAGATATCTAAGAAAATTTCATTTTCCAAGCTTCAAGTTTATTCACTTATCTCCTCCTATTTGGCAGGACAGGGTGGAGGGTGGGGAGCAGAATAATTAGAAATTATTGCAAGAATAAGAATTACAATAATTTTTGTAAAAGAAGGATACTAATTGCCGACATTTGTTAACAGCTATTTATATTTTAAAATAACTTTCATGTTATTTCTTTAAATTTGTATCTCAACAACCATGTAAGGCAGTTGGAGCAAATAGTCTCATTTTAAGAGAAAGAAAGACAAAATTCAGAGATGGACTTGTTCTTGATCCTTATGGAACTAACAAGTGGTAAAGCAAATGAGGGAGGGGGCAATAAATAAGAAAGCTTGCGTGTTGCTGGTGGGAGCTTAGACTGGGTCAGCTGTTCTGGAAAGCATCTGGCATTACTTATGCAAATTAGTTAGTTATTTACTCTTAGCAATTTTCCTACAAATGGATACTGGAATGTGTCCCATAGGTCCCCAAAGAATGTGTCCAAGGTAATTCACTGCTATGTTATTAGGGGTAGGGGGGGAATGGGAGGTAACTGGGTGACCACTGCTGGGAGAGGGAGTGGTAGAGTGGTGTGTGCACATCATGGAATTGTCAGTAACCATTAGAAGCAACAGATTAGATAAACAAAATTAACATGAATGGGTGGCTCAGTCCATTGAGCATCCAGCTCTTAACTTCAGCTCAGGTCATGATTTTATGGTTCATGGAATTGAGCCTGCATCAGGCTCTGCACTGAGAGTGTGGAGTGTGCTTGGGATTCTCTCTCTCTCCCTCTCTCTGCCCTTTACCAGCTCCTGCTCGCTCTCTCTCTCTCTCTCTCTCTCTCTCTCTCTCTCTCTCTCACACACACACACACAGACACACACACACACACACACACACACAAGACAAAACAACAACAACAACAACCTCCAAACCACACAAAAACAACTTAAAAAAAGAAAAGAATAGAGTGCTTGGTGAAAAATGTAAGGGTGAGACACATATTTATTGTTTATGTGAATTAAAAATTCATAGCATAAGCACAGTAGACATCTCGTAAGAAACTTACATAAAATTGGGGTACCTGGGTGGCTCAATCGGTTAAGCATCCAGCTTCCAGCTTTGGCTCAGGTCATGATCTCACAGTTCCTGAGTTCAAGTCCCGCGTCGGGCTCTGTGCTGACAGCTAGCTCAGAGTCTGTGCTGACAGCTAGCTCAGAGCCTAGAGCCTGTTTCAGATTCTGTGTCTCCCTCTCTCTCTGACCCTCCCCTGCTTGTGCTGTCTCTCTCTGTCTCTCAAAAATAAATAACATAAAAAAATTTTTTTTAAAAAGAAACTTACATAAAAGTAAGTGCATTAGAATGACTGCCTGTGGAACCCAGTGCCTGGAAGTAGGCTATGGAGATAAAAAAAAGAATTAATAATGAGAATAATGATAAGGTGCCATGAACCATTACATATGGCTCACTCAGCCTGCTGAATGATGAAGTTAAAAACAAAAACAGCCCTAGCATATTGATCTTTTGTGTGATCTCTGTTACCACTAGGCTTAATCAATGACACCCACTATTATTACACTGTACGGAATGAATATTCCAAGTGAAATCAAATTTGGATTGGCTTCTGAAGTTTCAAGTAAAACTCACAGAGAGCAACACCATTTTTGTTTTGTTTTTTTAATAAAGATTTGTAAGGGGAAGGGCTGGGTGGCTCAGTCGGTTAAGCATCCGACTTCAGCTCAAGTCACAATCTCATGGTCTGTCAGTTCAAGCCCCACTTCGGGCTCGGTGCTGACAGCTCAGAGCCTGGAGCCTGCTTCAGATTCTGTGTCTCCCTCTCTATCTGCCCCTCTTCCACTTGTGCTCTCTCTGTCTCAAAGCTATATAAACATTAAAATGTTTTTTAAAGATTTATAATATGGCACATTTGAGTTGATATAATTTAAAAATTAAGTTCCTTTAAAATTTTGTATTTGGGATAATAGACTCTGATGTGTCATATGGTACAGTTTTTATGGAATTAGAGTGTAATATATTAAGTATTTATAAAATGGTAAACTCTCCTTATCATTTTTCATAAATTCAAAAGATCTTCAGTATCTGGTTATATCTACATATTGTTGTCTTCATGTATATTATTTTTAAAGGACATAAATGTGATTTTTTTGAGATATATCCCCTTTTATTGTAGTATTTGTTTTCCAAGTTAAATTTGAAGTATGATACATCACTTTTCTGGTGGTGGGGGGTGGCTTTAAAAAGTGCAGATTTATTATGTTGCAGTTTTAATGTCAGAAGTCCAGAAGGGGTTGGTTGGATTTCCTTCCTTCTAGAGGCTCCAGGGCGAGTTCTTTTCTTTATCTTTTTTTCAGCTTCTAGCATTCATGTGAGGCGCTTGGCTCTGTATCCCTTTGACCTCGGCTTTTATCATCTTTTGGAATAGATTGCCTTTTAGTTTACCTTGCCTTTCTAGTCACTATCTGTCATACCTCTGAAAGATAATTATATAAAATGGTTATAATTATGTGTTGTACATGTTATACAGTTTTCTATCAACTATTCTGTTTAAAAAGTTATAATGGTTAAAAATTCAGCTTAGCATTCTCAGCCTTTCAAAGTGTTCATCCATCACTGCTGTGGAGGTGTTGCTGGTATTCTGTAGGCAAACTCTAATGAGACCAGAAAGGCACCCAATTATTTTAATGATAGGTGTATAAGTTGGAGAGAAATTGATTACATCCTTGCTGCTCCCAGTGTCCACCTGTCTGTGAGTGGTTTGCAGACAAGAGTTTCAGGTTTACCTGTAATATGCGGAGGAAGTCCTAGTTCTTGAGTAAGAGTTTCATCTACAACACTATGCAGTAAAATGTTGACAACATATAATTGGATTTAATGCTGTTTTGTCTTTCTCAACAATATAAATAAAACAGTAAGAAAAGGGAAGCATTGCTATCTTGTAGAAGGGAAACAAGTTTGCTCAGTGTCAGGATGTTTGAAAATGAGATTTATAAATGTGATTCTGAGCTGTCCTGCAGTTGTTTCCTTATCTACAAAATGGAGCTAATGATAATGCCTGCTTTATCCCTCTCAGAGTTGTAAGGGTGAAATTGTATGATTAAGCAATTATTTAATTCAAATTACTTAGTGCTATATGAACATATTGGTGTGGTTGTTACATATTTGTTTTTTTCAGTGTGCTGCTTTTCATTATGATAGCTTTCCATTGAACAAATTTAGCATCCTGCAAAATATGTGATAGAAAATAATATCTCAGTGATGATTCGACACTTTAAAGTTTATTTCTTTTTCTTAATTTTTTAAAATTTATTTTTGAGAGAGAGAGAGAAAGAGAATGTATGCACGTGCACCCACGAGTGTGGGAGGGGCAGAGAGAGAGGGAGGGAGAGAATCCCAAGCAGTCTCCATACTCTTAGCGCAGAGCCTGACCCGGGCTTCAAAGCCACG
>NC_043701.1:123708337-123756196 GCF_006229205.1 Suricata suricatta | reverse complement strand
TATGTATATATATACTATAGTTAAAATCTTGGAGCTCCATGCTGCATTTTCCAAAGTCTGGTTAGAATGCAAAGCTGTTATTGAGTATGAAATGGCATGGCTTTGATTTGTGTGTATATCTACTTAAGTCTCCATTGAATCTCCCAATATATGGTACTCAGCAGCTGGAAATTCTCTGGGTGTTTGAAGAATCAATGGAATGAATTGCTCTCTAACTTGGGAAATTTGGGTTTAGGCTATTATTCAGTGTATATGTGTTTGATCAAATCACTTTATTTCTATAGAGTTTCCTCTTAACTGGTAAGATTTCTATCTGCTTAGCCACCTGGGTGGCTCAGTCAGTTAAGCGTCTGACTTCAGCTCAGATCATGATCTCATGGCTCGTGGGTTCAAGCCTTACATTGGGCTATGTGCTGACAGCTCAGAGCCTGAAGCCTGCTTTGGATTCTGTATCTCTTTCTCTTCAGGTCCTCCCCAGCATGTGCTCTATCTCTGTCTCACAAAAATAAATAAATGTAAAAAAAAAAAAAGACTTCTACCTATGTGGTTTCCATGTTCTGAAATCCAGACTGTGGTGAGGCTCTCAAACAAAACCAGAACATGCTGTTTTGTAGAACCTCCCAGGGAGTTAATTTTAAGCTGTAGGTTTGCCCAGAAATTGATGTGTTCTCTGGAAGCATAAGTAAATACCTAAATGTACACTGATTTCTGAAGAAGCCTTTTATCTATTTGTGATCATCGCTTAAGTTAGAAATCTGAGTCAATAATGAGACCTTTCTCTCTTTCTCATGTGTTGAGGTACAAATACTCTTAGTTCTGTTCCACACATGTCTTTTGAATCCCACACCCTTTCCAACTCTGTGCCATTGCTTTGGTTCTGGCCCTCATCATCATTCACCTAGGCCGTTTGAAGAGTTGCCTAAATTGTCTCCTTGCCTCCAACTGTCTTCCAGTAGACATTTGGTATCCTGACTTATCTTTATAAAATAGGGATACAATGTCATTCCCTTGTTTAAAAACCTTTTATAATAACCTAGTATAAGTAGGGTAAAGTCCAAATATCTTAGGATTGCACAGAAGATTTTTTACTATCTTGTCCCACTATACCATTTTTACCCTTTTTTTCTGAAACATTTGTCATTGTGACCAGGCTAAATAATTATTTTTCCAGCCTTTCTCCAAATGGACTGTACTTTTGCATTCTTCCATGTGTTAGTCTGTGCCGTTCTCATTTTTTTCTTCCTGGAAAATCCCTACAAATCCTTCTGTATCTAGTTCCAGCATCCCCTGTTCTAGGCCACCTTCCTAGACTTCTGCAAACAGTAACAGTCATCCTTACTTCCGTCATGTTGTAGCCCTTTGTATACCGTTAGCAGTAACGGCATGTATCACATTATGCTGGAAGGATTTCTTCTGTCTTCTGTAACTAACTGAACAGTGAGCTTCTCGAGGGCATATTTATGCTTTTCATGTATGCTTTTCTCTATCTAGGATCTAGCACACCTGGTGACTGTTGATGATTATTGAACACAAAGATGCTTTGGTTGGACAGTGTTTGCCACCATGGTCTTCTGAAGGACCTTGTTGAGGATACTTTGCCCTAAGTCAGATGTAGATATATGTAAGATCTTAGAAATGCGTCAGAGCTCTGGCAAGGGTATACGTGTTTGATAATATGTGATAATATTTTTATCTTTTGGAAGGTTTGACGTTACAACCATTTGCTGGTAAATATCATATTTTAGTGCTTGGGTCTTGGATTATCCATGTGCCTTGGGCAAGTGGAATTAACTTCTCTGAGACCCATTTCTTCATCTTTAAATGAGGGTAGCTATCAGACAGGGTTGTTGAGAGAATGAAATGAGCTCCTCCATAGAAAGGACCTAGCATAGTGCCTAGCACTTAGCTATTATCATTTGGGCTTCTGCCAATAATATTGAATTTACTGTGTCTGTGTTAATATATGTTAATAATATGCATTTCTACTGTTTATTATCCTAGTAAAGAATGGACTGTTCTCATATATTTTCTTTTGCAAAAGAACATTAAATTCTTTTGCTTAAACTTTCTCTTTTCCATTACTTTTACCATAAAATGGTGGGAATTTGTCCACCCTTTTTCTTTACAGTGACTTTTTTAAATGTTTTTTTTATCTATTTTTGAGAGACAGAGACAGTGTGAGCAGGGGAGTGTCAGAGAGAGAGGGAGATACAGAATCCGAAGGCAGGCTCCGGGCTCTGAGCTTTCAGCACAGAGCCTGACATGGGGCTTGAACCCACAAACAGTGAGATCATGACCTGAGCTGAAGTCAGATGCTTAACCGACTGAGCCACCCAGGCACCCCTACAGTGATTTTTAAAAGTAGGGATTATTGATAGAATCAGTTGATGATAAAATAAAATTTGTCTTTCTTTTTTATGATAGGTATCAGCTAAAATCTGTGAAGAGGACAGAGATCTCATGCATAAAAAAAAAAAGCACCATTGTCTGCCTCTTATAGTCCCTGATCCAATGTATATTCTTTTGATTGATTTGTAAAATTTATAACCAAATAATATAGCAAATGGCATCACAATTAAAATCAGAAGAAAGGTTAGGAGAAAATGTTTATTGTAATGTGACAAATTAGTTTATCTCTAGTATGCAAGGAGGTGTTAGACATTGTGAAGGAAATGACAAAGTACGAAAAAGAAAAATGGTCAAGGGGTATGAACAGATACTTATACAAGGGGAAAGCAAAAGAGAAAAAAAGAGAGAGAGACAGACAGAGAGAGAAGAATGAAGAGGAAAAGCAGGGGTGCTTGGGTGGCTTAGCCTGTTAAGTGTCTGACTTGGGCTCAGGTCATGATCTCATGGTTCGTGAGATTGAGCCCCGCCTTGGGCTCTGTGCTGACAGCTCAGAGCCTGGAGCCTGCTTTGAATTCTGTGTCTTCCTCTCTCTCTGCCCCTCCCCTGCTCACGCTCTGTCTCTCTTTCTCAAAAATAAATAAACATTAAAAAAAAGTAAAAAAATAAAAGAGGAGGAAAAGCAACTGGCCAATAAACATGTGAAAAGATGTTAATTTGAAAGTCTTAAGAGATTAAAAGGACTGCTTTCTATTTGATAACATTTTAATCTACTAGATTGGCCAAACAAAAAAAAAATCCTCTTTGGGGTGTTGACAATATGGACCCTTCCAGATTGTTCCTGATTTGAGTGTCAGTTGTATAACTTTTTTGGTGGGGGGAGATGAGGGAGAACTTAGGTACGCTATTTATCTAATAAGATAAGATAAAATCATGCTTACCCTTTGCTTTATCTAGCAACCCAGTTTGGGGGAGTTCTGCTATTGAAGTGAAAACACCAAAAACAAAAAATCCCAAAGAAACCACATGCATATGTCAGGACATATTTACAGGGATGTTTATTACAACAGTGTTTGTAAAGCAACAACACTGGAAACAAACAAAATTTAAACCTTAATGGGACTGGCTGAATGTATTGTGGTCTCTCTATAATATGGAATGTGATTAATGCGATTTAACAAGAGCTAGTTACACACAGTAAACTATAAGGATGTACAGTATTTATTGAGAGTATAGCATGATCCAATTTTGAAAACAAAAAGAAAAAGGACAGTTATAATATTTGAACATATGTTGTTGATTGATTTGTTTGCCTTGAGAGTGGGATTTTGAGGGGACGGGGAATTATTAAATTTTCTTTTCACTTGATATGTTAAAATGAATATATATTTAATAATAAAAATGTCCAATAAATCAAAGAACAAAATCAAGGAAAAGACAACTTTAAGTTAAAGAAAAAGCAGAAAGACTTGTTCTCTTGGACATCTTTTACTTGCATGCATTTTTATGCCATCATTTATTGTATATTTGATCTTAGGATTTGTTCCTCATTCATAGTTACAGAACTCCATTCTCTAAAATGGCTCAGTATCTATGCTTGTGGAAATTATCTCACGGCTAATTAAGATGTGTGGTCCCTTTGTTTAGAAATTACATTTGGAACTGAGGTGGAGCTATACAAAATTTTCACATGGATGTTGATATCATAATCATATTTTTAGAGGGTGGGTTAAGAATGTTTATTTTCCTCCTTCATACCCCACGCTGAGATAGTCCTACCCTCATCCTTTTTATTTCCAGGTGAGGAGAGTCCTTGCTTCACTGGGTCCTTTCAATTACTGCATTTCTTTTGATTGAAGTTTAAATTCTTTTCAATAACTTTTTTTTAGTTACAAGAACAAATGTTATTCATTTTGATTTTGAAAAACCAAAAAACACAGTCAAGCAAATACCAACAAACCCCGCCCCTCTCCTCCAAGGCCAAAAGTGGTGTGAATCCCACTCATGTGATATCAATCCCTCAGTCCTTTGGTAACTTTCTTTTAAACTGTTCTTTGCAAATATTTTCTATAGAATAACAATGAGGGCTAGGCTGTTTGTAAGGAATAATTATGTTACTTATGAATGGGTTTTTTTGACAATCAGTTGGGTGCGGGTGTGGAGTAACACCACAGAAAGGCCTATGAAAAGATTTATTACGTGCACAGGGCTCTGGGCACAGCACAGTATGCAGGGGCATGTAGGCAGGAGCTTCAAGGGATCAGGTGGAGCACAAGCCAGAGCCAGAGAGGATTTTATTTTTGCATTTGACTATCACTAGTTCCTAGGGGAACTTGTACCTGGTCGCCTGGGTGGGGTATTCATGGCTTGCTTGTGAGGATGTGCAGGCATCAGGTAAATAGAACATTTTAAACCATTTGCAATGCACAGGCAAATTTAAATTTGCATCTCTAGAGCTGGTTGATTTATATCTTTTCTTATCTGTAAAATGGGCGTAATAAATAGTACTAACCTGACACAGGGTTTTTAAGCACAAAATTGTAAAACTCACTGCTTGGTTCATAGTAAGTTCTTTTTCTTGCTGTATTTAAAGGTTTCATATTAATATTGTTCTTACTGAGTAGTGCACATTCAATATAGAGAAGTAAGTCACTATGCTTTTGAACTTTTTTTAATAACGTGGCACACTGGAGTCAAAGACCAGTCTGCTCCCTGATGCAGGGGGTGCTATGGGGCTGTGGCCACACTAGGCCCTGTTTCCTTGCCCTAAAGGCTGAGGGATCAATAACCCCTTGCTTCCAGGACCCATGTAAGGCTTACAATATGTTATCAGGAGTAGAACATGTACAAAGGATGTGCACATTTTTATGTCCCTTTTGTTTTGGAGCTCAGCCATATCCCCCTTCAGATGAAAGATTACAGTAATTTTTATCCCACCAAAGTGTATAACTTCCTGAGTGCCTATTTCCTGAACTTCCTACAGCACAGTATTATTTTTTTCTTTACCTTTACGAATGCAATTGGTGAAAAGTGGCCCCACATTGTTTTACTTTGTGGTTATAAATTTTTGATCAATATAAAAGTAAAATATGCAATATTCTCTTTCAGAGAAGATCCTCAGGGGATAAGGTGTATAGTGTTCATACCTGACAGTCTTATACATCACTGGCTGTGAGAAGCTTCTGTTAGTCTCTGCTCTTTGCACTCGTCCTAGGAGCTCAGCTACTCACTTCACGTTGCTACATCTTGTGCTGCTGGCGACAGCTGTGCAGTCTATTAAATCGAGATTCAACCTGAAAATCTCCATTCTAAAAGTTCTTTCCCTTTAATATTGATGAGTGGAAATTGTAAGAGAAGATTGAGGACAATCCATGACTTGAGTGGAAAGTTGGGACTTACTTTCCTGGCTAGAGATCCAAAGATTGGTCCTTACTATGTTGGACATTTTCTTTAATTGCATACTTTGGCAATACAAAGTTTGTTTCTCCAAATGCTTGCTTTAATTATAAAAAGCTATACTTAGATTGTAGCAATCACTTTTTTTCACACTTGTTTTCATTTGTTTTCCTGAAGAGATGGCAAGAAAACTATTAAAAATGTGAATTCAATGCTTAGAATAACATTTTTCTAACTTTCTTGGATTTTGGTGTTAAAATTTTTGTGGGGTATGGTATTAGTGATTCTTGATAAAGATTGTCATTTTCATGTCCTATTTACGTCTTGTAATGGGTGCACAAAAAATTGAATACATGTATTATATGTAACAATAGAGTATTATTTTTCAGAGGAAAATATGCCATTCCTAACTAACCATCTGAAGTAAATTTCCTAACATTGGAGCTAGGTTTATTTTAATTTGTACATACACTTCTCTAGTTTTTTCTTTTACTAGGGACAGTTGTTTGCTAAAGGATAGAGAGGTGCTAATGTGGTCAACATCGTCCTCAAATTTCAAACCTCTGATCATCAGATCATAACTTTAATGTCTTTTGGCCAGAAGCCATTGTAAAGCTTGAATTAAAAAAGAAAAAATCATGAAAACATATATCATAACATTCATACTAGGACAGAGTTGTAAATATTCAAAACTACTATTTAAGAATAAATTTCATAAATCTTGTTAATCTTAAAAATTAAAACTCAGTTATTTTACAGCAAAAATGGGCTTACTCAAGAATAACAGAATTGCAATTTGGGACACGCAGCAAAACTATGGTAGGTCTCACAGAGGAGAGGAAGAGAGGTGGAGTTCAGGGCGATGATGGTCTCATTGGCTGAGTTACAGGAGTAGTTGATTTCTTGTAGGAGATGCAACCTACATCTTTCCCTGGTGGGGCCTGTAATTAGTGAATCTTTTATGTTGACTATTCTGTTGAGTTCTGTAATTGGCAGTTCTTCCTGTAATTGACATTGAGTGGTGCAGGCTTCCTTTGCTAGCCTCCTGACTCCACTTCAGTGAGATTTGTCTTTATCAATGTTCATGTTTTCAATGTAGCTCTTTAATTATATAGCTAAAATAACTTTTATTCTGGCTGTAGAAGGAAATCCAAACAAAAATTCCCCAGAGTTTACCCTCTTTCCGTGATCCAAATATAGTCTCTCCCTATACCTGTGTTTTGGTTCAAATCCTTCTCTCTTTGTGTATTCACCTACCCTTATCTACCTGGGAAAGATCTCTTGTGCTTTATGCCCATATATATATATATTTTTAAAGTTTTATTATTTGTTTTGAGAGAAGGTGAGCAGGGGCAGGGCAGAGAGACGGGGGTTTGGGGGGATGGGGAGAGAATCCCAAGGAGGCTCTGAGCTGTCAGCATGGAGCCTGATGTGGAGTTTGATCCTAGGAACAGTGAGATTATGACCTGAGACGAAATCAAGAGTCAGATGCTGAACCAGCTGAGGCACTCAGCCGCTCCTATACTCATCCTTTGAATATCACTTCTTTTATAAAGACTTCTTGAACTGCAGTTCTGACTCTCCCACCACCAGAAGTGTGTGCATATGTGTTTTCTGGGCTTGCATACCTTTATGCCTTATACCTCTAATTTATCTGATACTGACACACTTCTTTGTGCTAGGCACTCTGCTGAGACTCGATTTACAATGGCCAATAAAACACTGTCTTTGCTCTCAGGTACTAGAGTTTAATTAATAGACTTTATTGATATTTAATTGACTTTATTTTCTGGAGCAGTTTTAGGTTTATAGGAGTAGAGTACAAAGTACAAAGATCTCCCACCCTCTCCTCCAACCCCACACACAGTTTCTTCTGTTAGTAGGCATGGTACATATGTTACAATTGATGAACGGTATGGATACATTATTATTAATAACTAAAACCCATAGACTGCATTAGCGTTCAGATTTTGTGTTGTATAGTTCTATGGGTTTTGACAAACATTTAATGTCTGTATTCCCCACTGCTGTATTGTACCAGATACCCCTGGTGCTCTGATTATTGATCCATTTCCCCTCCACCATAGCCCTGGCAACCACTAATTATTATACTGTCTGTAGTTTTGCCTGTTCCCAAATGTCATATAGTTGGAATTATACAGTATGTAGCCTTTTCAGACTGGCTCCTTTTACTTAGTAATATGCTTTTAAATGTATTCTATGTTTTTAATGGCTTAATAGCTCATTTATTTTTTAGTACAGAACAATATTACACTGTCTGGATGTACACAGTTCATCCGTTCACCTATTGAAGAACATCTTGGTTGCTTCCAAGTTCTGGGAATTATCAATAAAGCTGCTGTAGACCTTCAAGTGTACTTTTTTGGGTAGACGTGGTTTTGAGCTTATTTGAGTAAAAATCATGGACCATAATTGTCAGATCATATGGTAAGACTGTGGTTAGCTTTGTAAGAAACTACCAACTGTCTTCTAAAGTCTTGTACCATTTTGCATTCCTATCAGCAGTGTTAAGAGTTCTTGTTCTACTCCTTGTCAGCACTTGCTATTGTCAGTGTTTAGGATTTTTACCCATTTTAATAGGTATGTGGTAGTTTCCTATTGTTTTAATTTTTAATTCCTTGATGACATATAATGGCAACCGTCTTCTTCTCATGTGCCTATTTGCCATCTGTATATCTAATTTGGTGAAGTTCCTATTCAGATCGTTTGTCCACTTTTATTTTTATTTTTCTTTCCCTTGTTGTTTTTAAATTGGGTTCTTTATTTTCTTGTTTAGTTTTCAGAATTCTTTATATAATTTGGATATAAGTCCTTTATCAGATACGTACTTAGCAAATACTTTCTCTCATTCTTTTAATAGAGTCTTTACTAGAGCAGAAGTTTTTTTATTTTAATGAGCCCAACTTAAATTTTTCTTTCATGGATGATGCCTTTGTCATTGTATCAAAAACTCATCACCAAACTCTATATAACCTAGATTTTTTCCTATGTTATTGCCTAGAAGTTTTATAGTTTTGTGTTTTATGGTTTTATTGTTTTATGTTTGGAGGGTTTACGCTTATAGGGCTATGATCCATTTGGAGATAATTTTTGTACAAGATGTAAGGTTTGTGTCTAGATTCATGTTTTGGCATATGGATGTCCAGTTTTCTAACATCCTTTGTTCGAAAGACTATCCTTTCTTCATTAAACCAGTTTTGCCCTTTTATTAAAGAACAGTTGAATGTATTTGAGTGTGTCTATTTCTGGGTTTTTTATTCTCTTCCATTGAATTATTTGTTTATTCATGTGCCCATAACACCCTGCCTTGGATTACTATAGCTCTGTAGTAAGTCTTCAAGTTGGAAAATGTCAGTTCTCTGATACTGTGCTGGTTATCCTGGGTCTTTTGCCTCTGCAAATAAACTTTAGGATCACGCTTTTGATATCCACAAAATGACTTGTTGGGCTTTTATTTTTATTTTTAATTTTTTAATGTTTTTATTTATTTTTGAGGGGGGGCATATAGAGAGACACAGAATCTGACGCAGGCTGCAGGTGCTGAGCTGTCAGCACAGAGCCCAACACAGGGCTCAAACTCACAGACTGCGAGATCATGACCTGAGCCAGTCAGATGCTTAACCCACTGAGCCACCCAGGTGCCCCGGAATTTTATTTTTAAACTGAAGTATTCATTTTAGGAGTACAACATAGTGATTTGGCAACTCTATATGTGTTGCTATACTCACCACAAGTGCACCTCCCATCTGCTACAATATAATGCTATTACAATGCTATATACCATTGACGATATTCCTTGTGCTGTACCTTTTATTCCTGCGATGACTTACTCATTCCAGAACTGGAGGCCTGTGCCACTCCATTTCACCTATTTTGCCCATCCCTTCCACCTTCTTCCTCTCTGCCAACTACCAGTTTGTTCTCTGTATTTATGGGTTTGCTTCTGCTTTTCTGTGTTTCTTTTGTTTTTTAGATTCCACTTATAAGTGAAATCATATGGTTTTTTACTTTGTCCGACCTATTTCACTTAGCATAATACTTTACTAGGTCCATCCATATTGTCATCAAAGGCAAGATGTCATTCCTTTCAATGGCTGAATAATATTCCTCTGTGCACATGTATCCGTGTGTGTGTGTGTGTGTGTGTGTGTGTGTGTGTACACGATATCTTTTCCATCCATTCCTCCGTTAATGGACACTTGGGTTACTTTCATATCTTGCTATACTAAATGATGCTGCAGTAAATGTACAGGTGCATATAACTTTCTAGGAGTGATGAGAGGTGACATCCTTGCTTTGTTCCTGACCTTAGGGAGAAAGGATCTGATTTCTCACCATTAAGAATAATGTTGGCTGTAGGTGTTTTTATTTGCTCTTAAAATCAAGTTTAGAATGTTCCTCTCTATTCTTGATTGCTGAGATTTTTTTTTTTTTTAGTGTACCTGAGTTTTGGCTGTTGTCAAATGCTTTTTCCCATATCTATTGATAAGATCATATAATTTTTCTTTTTTAGCCTTTTAATATGATGGATCCCAGTAAATGATTTTCAAATGTTAGACCAGCCTTGCTACCTGGAATAAATCTCCCTTGGTTGTGATGCGTAATTATTTTTAGACATTGTTGTCCTTGATTTGTTAGTATTTTGTTGAAGTCTTTTTGTATCTTTATTCATCAGGGGTATTGATGTGTAGTTTTCCTTTCTTGTAATGTCTTTGGTGTTGTATTGGGGTAAGGCAGGCCTTATTGAATGAATTAAGAAATATTCCCTCAGCTTATATTTTCTGGAGGAGATTGTAGAAAATTGGTATAAGTTCTTTCTCAAATATTTTGTAGACATTACCAGTGAACAATTTTGGAAGGTTATTTTTTCTGTTATGGATGTTATTAATTTTTTATTCAATTTATTTAATAGATACAGGCCTATTCAGAATAGCTATTTCTTTCTGTATGAGATTTGGTAGGTTTAAAGGTCTTTTTTAAGAAATCAATCCATTTCATCTAGGTAATCAAATCTGCAGGAATAGGAACAGCTAGCTCAGAGCCTGGAGCCTGCTTCAGATTCTATATCTCCCTCTCTCTCTGACCCTCCCCTGCTTGCACTGTCTCTCTCTGTCTCTCAAAAAAAAAAAGTAAAAAAAATTAAAAAAATTAGTTTATTTTGAGAGAAAACCCAAGTGGGGGAGGGGCAGAGGGAGAGGAAAGAGAGAATCCCAAGCAGGCTCTGCACTGTCAGCACAGAGCACGATGCGGGGCTTGAACTCATGAACCATGAGATCATGACCTGAGCCAACGTCAGACACTTAACCGACTGGGCCACCCAGACGTACCCATATATTCTTTTGTTATCCTTTTGTCATCCATGGAATTTGTAATGATGACTCCTCTTTCATTTATGGTATTAGTGGTGTGTGCTTTCTTTTTTCTTGGCTAGCTTGGCTAGAGCTTAATAACTCCATTGGTCTTTTCAAAGATCAAAGACCTTTTGGTCTGTTATTTCCTCTTTTCAGTTTTCACTGATTTCTTCTCCCATTTTTATTATTATTTCTTTTCTTCTGCTTTAGTCTTATATTGTTCTTAGTTCTCTAGTTTTCTAAGGTTGAATCTTAGATTATTGATTATAGATATTTCTTCTTTTCTAATTATTCATTCAATGCTATAAATTTTCCAAGAATCATTGTTTGTTCTCACTGCATCATACCTATTTTGATATGTTGTGTTTTCGTTTTTATTTAGTTCAAAATATTTTAAATTTCTCTTGATTCATTAAATTTCTTTGATTCATGTGTTATTTAGAAGTGTGTTGTTTAATTTCTATCTTGAGTGTTTTCAGTTATCTTTCTGTTATTCCAAATTTAATTCCAGTGTGATCTGAGAGCCTACTTCATGTCATTTCTTTTGTCTGAGTTTGTTAAGGTGTGTTTTATAGTTTACCAGAATAGTCTATCTTGGTGAACGTTCCATGTAAACTTGAGAACAGTGTGTATTCTGCTGTTGGATGATGTAGTCTGTAAATGGCAATTCAATCCAATTGTTTAGTGGTACTATTCAGTTCACCTGTATCCTTCCTGGCTTTTTTGTCTGCTGGATCTGTCAATTACTGATAAGAGTATTGAAGTCTCCAAATAATAGTTGATTCATCGATTTTTCTTTGTAGTTCTATCAATTTTGATTTAAATTTATTTTACTTAATTAAAAAATTTTTAACATTTATTTATTTCTGAGAGACAGAGAAAGACAGATCATGAGCAGGGGAGGAGCAGAGAGAGAGGGAGACACAGAATCAGAAGCAGGCTCCAGGCTCTGAGCTGTTAGCACAGAGCCTGACACGAGGCTCGAACCCATAAACTGTGAGATCATGACCTGAGCCGAAGCCGGACGTGCAACCAACTGAGCCACCCAGGCGCCTCTGATTTACATTTTTAAAAAAACATTTATTCATTTTTGAAAGACAGAAAGGGACAGAGCACAAGTAGGGGAGGGGCTGAGAGAGAGGTAGACACAGAATCTGAGGTAGCCTCCAGGCTCTGAGCTGTCAGTACAGAGCCTGGCATGGGGTTCAAAACCACAAGTTACGAAATCATGACCTGACCCAAAGTTGGACACTGAACAGACTGAGTCACCAGGGGCCCTATCAATTTTTGCTTTACATATTTTGCATTCTGTTATTATACACATATAATGATTATTTATTTTTAGAACATTTACCTTTTAAATTATTATGTAATGCTCCCTTTTATCCTTGATATTTTTCCTTGCTTTAAAGTCAGCTTTTTCTGGGGCGCCTGGGTAGCTCAGTCGGTTAAGTGTCTGGCTTCAGCTCAGGTCATTATCTCATGGTTCATGGGTTCGAGCCTTGCATCAGGCTCTGTGCTGACAGCTAGC
Source organism: Suricata suricatta (assembly GCF_006229205.1). Taxonomy (NCBI): domain Eukaryota; kingdom Metazoa; phylum Chordata; class Mammalia; order Carnivora; family Herpestidae; genus Suricata; species Suricata suricatta. The sequence goes on along the minus strand of NC_043701.1, from coordinate 123,743,551 downwards.
TCGGAGCCTGGAGCCTGCTTCAGATTCTATATCTCCCTCTCTCTCTGACCCTCCCCTGCTTGTGCTGTCTCTCTCTGTCTCTCAAAAGTAAATAAAAAAACAAAAAAAATTTAAAGTCAGCTTTTTCTAAGATTAAAGTTACTATACTAGCTCCTTTTGACTCATGTTCACATGACATATCTTTCCTCATCCTTTTACTTTTTTTTAAAAATTTTTTAATGTTTTATTAATTTTTGATACAGGAGAGACAGAGCATGAGAGGGGAAGGGTCAGAGAGAGAAGGAGACACAGAACTGGAAGCAGGCTCCAGGCTCTGAGCTAGCCGTCAGCACAGAGCCCGACGCGGGGCTCGAACCCACGAACGTGAGATCTGACCTGAGCTGAAGTCGGAGGCTTAACCGACTGAGCCACCCAGACACCCCTACTTTTAATCTATGTCTGTCTTTATATTTAAAGTGGGATTCTGGTAGACAGCATATAGTTGGGTCTTCTCTTTTTTTTAGTGAATTCTAACAGTCTCCATCTTTTAATTTGAGTATTTAGACCATTCATATTTGAAGTGGTTATTTATATAGTTGGATTAGTTTCTACCATATTTTAAATTCTTTATCAATTTGTTGTCCTGTTGTTTCTGTTTTTCTTTCCAGTGTTTATTTTTTCTTGGCCTTCTCTGGTTTTAATTGAGCATTATACATATATATGATGATTCCATTTTCTCTCCTCTCTTAACATATAAATTATGCTCCTTTAAAAAATTTTTTTAGTGTTTGCTGTAGAGTTAGTTATATTAATTTTCAGCTAATCCATTCCCTTTTCAAATAACACTATCCACTAAACAAGTAATACAAATACAGTATTCTCAATTTCTTCCTCTTAGAGCATTGTTGTCATTCATTTCACTTATTGTAAGCTATAATAACTGAATACATTGTTGCTGTTATTACTAAACAAGAGTTGTTATTGGACAAGCTCTTGCCTGTTAGATAAGTTAAGAATAAGAAAAATAAAATATTTTATTTTACCTTAATTTAGTTCTTCTCTAACACTCTTCTTTTATTAATATAGATTTGAGCTTCTGACTTACATTGTTTTCCTTCTCTTTGAAGAACTTCTTTTTTTTTTAATGTTTTTTAATGTTTTATTTATTTTTGAGACAGACAGAGCATGAGCAGGGAGGGGCAGAGAGAGAGGGAGACACAGAATCTGAAGACAGGCTCCAGGCTCTGAGCTAGCTGACAGCACAGAGCCCAACGTGGGGCTCGAACCCACGAATGTGGGATCATGACCTGAGCCGAAGTCGGAGGCTCAATCGACTGAGCCACCCAGGCACCCCGAAGAACTTCTTATTAAAATTTTTTGCAAGGCAGGTCTAGTGGCAACAATTTAATTTTTGTTAGACTGAAAAAGTCTTTATTGCTCATTATTATTGTTGAATAATCTCATTGGATACAGATTGTTAGGTAGGTTGTTTTTGTCTTTTAGTACTTTAAATATTTCATGCCACTCTCTTCTTGCTTACAAGATTACTGAGGAGAAATTGGTTGTAATTCTTAAGTTTTCCTGCCTCTTTCAGTAAGGTGTTGATTTACGCTTGCTTTCAGAATTTTTCTCTTTGTGTTTGATTTTCTGCAGTTTTGGGTATGATATGTCCAGGTGCAGATTTTTTTAGTATTTATTGGAGATGGTATTCTCTGAGCTTCTTGGATCTGTGGTTTGATGTCTGCAGTTCATCAGCTGCAATCTCCTATTACCATACAGAAGCCAGAACGATTAAGTCTGAGTCTTTTAGTGAGCCTGTGTCCCTGCACTGTGACCTTCAAAGTGCTTCTCATTCTTTTTCACCTTAGATGAGAAAGGAGGTCTAAGGCATGCTGCAGTGGGCATTTTCTTTCCCTCAGGTAGGTTAGGCTCTGGTAAAGCCCCGTTAGGCTTTTGCAAATTAATTTTTCCCAAGTGCAGACTTTTGTTAAGAAAAATAGAGCTCAGGATGTATTTTAAAATGACTGCCTGTCCCCTCTCCCTGCCAGAAACATGAGGGGATGTTTTCTCAGTCTTTACCCTGAGAACCTGGTGGTGTTCCTGGAGGTGAGCCTCATGAAACAGGATTGGAACTCTATTAAGACTGGAGCCCCTACAGTTTTAAATGCTCAAGCCTTCCCAGAACCCTGAGGGGTGACTATGACTATTAATTGCCTGGATTGGCAATACTACAAGGTAAAAGTAAGTGTCTAATTTGGAGTCATTTGATAAGATTCCCAGTTTTGTGATTATCTAATTTGCCCCACCCTTTCTCTCAGTACAGAATTTTGGCTACTACTGTGCCAACACACAGTTTTAGTGCAGTGTCCACCAAATAACTATTTTGTGCATTATTTTTCTGGCCTCGTGTTCCTTGAATGTAGCATTTCCCATCTTGTGTGCTTTCCAAGGAAAGAAAGTAATATTCTAGATATTTAAATTCCTCCAGTAAACAAAAGTGATTTAAAAGAAATAGCTCATTGAAATTTGCCACATCTCCTTCCCTTTGATTTGAAAGATAGAGCTCACATTTATTGACAGTCTGGTACGTGACAAATGTGGTTTTAAAATCATCAGTCGTATTAGCTCATTTGATTCTTACAGCACTGCTATGAGGCAGGTATAATTACTGATCCCATTTTATGGATGAGGGAATTGAAGATTAGAGAGATTAGAGCAATGGATTAAGGTCACACACAGATCACAAATTACAGAGCTCACCTTCAATCCCAGGCAATCTGGCTCCAATGCTTATGATTGTGTGTGTGTGTGTGTGTGTGTGTGTGTGTGCGTGTGTGTGTGTGCGTGCGCTATATCCACATACCACATTAAGCACTATTCTTTAAGTCAACTCATGTTTTATGGGGCGCCTGGGTGACTCAGTCAGTTAAGAGTCTGGCTACAGCTCAGGTCATGATCTCACGATTAGTGGGTTCGAGCCCCGCATCAGGCTCTGTGCTGACAGCTAGCTCAGAGCCTTGAGCCTGTCTTCAGATTCTGTGTTTCCCTCTATCTCTGACCCTACCCTGCTCATGCTGTCTCTCTCTCTCTCAAACATAAAAACATTAAAAAAAATTATTAAATCAACTCATGTTTTATAAATATCATTTTTTCTTTGAAGGAAATTTGATAACAGTATTATAAATTGAAAATCACTATGTTTTTACTGAAATAGAAAGTAAAATTGCTGCAAAATTGTAGGTAGATACTGCAGCTTGCTCAAAGCTTTGATCCAAGAACTGTTTTCATTTTTGAAAGGGAAGACTAGCACTTACTGAAGTGTTAAACTCTCCAAACTGAACTAAATTTCTTGATGTAATAAGAAGGATTCAGAGAACACTGACAATGTTGTGCCTACTAAGAGACAACACTGGTTGGAGACAGCCTCTGTTCACCAGCATCTGTAGTTTCCTGAGTTGATTTTAGCCACTCTGACCGACATGAGGTGGTATCTCAGTGTGGCGTTGATTTGTATTTCCCTGATGATGAGTGATGTTGATCATCTTTTCAACATGCTGATGTCTCTTGGCCATCTGGATGTCTTCTTTGGAAAAATGTCTATTCATGTCTCCTGCACATTTCTTCACTAGATTATTTGTTTTTCAAGTGTGGAGTTTGGTAAGTTCACTATAGAATTTGGATACTAGCACTTTATCCAGTATGTCATTTGCAAATATCTTTTCCCATTCAGTTGGTTGCCTTTTGATTTTGTTGATTGTTTCTTTGCAGTCCAGGTGCTTTTTTCCTTGATGAGGTCCCAATAGTTCATTTTTGCTCTTAATTCCTTTGCTTTTGGAGATGTGCCAAGTAAGAAATTGCTGCAGCTGAGGTCAAAGGGGTTTTTGCCTGTTTTTTCCTTTAGGATTTTGATGGTTTCCTGTCTCACATTCAGGTCGTTCATCCATTTTAAGTTTATTTTTATGTATGGTGTAAAAAAGTGGTCTAGTTTCATTCTTCTGCATGTTGCTGTCCAGTTCTCCCAACACCATTTGCTAAAAATATGGTCTTTTTTCCCTTGGATGCTCTTTCCAGCTCTGTCAAAGATTAATTCGCCATACATTTGTGAGTCCAATTCTGTGTTCTCTATTCTATTCCATTGGTCTGTCTGTTTTTGTGCCAATACCTTACTGTCTTGACAATTATAGCTTTGTAGTAGAGACCAAAGTCTGGGATTGTGATGCCTCCTGCTTTGGTTTTCTTCCATACTTTGGCTATACAGGGTCTTTTGTGGTTCCATACAAATTTTAGGATAGTTTGTTCTAGCTTTGAGAAGAATGCCAGTATAATTTTGATTGGGATTGCCTTGAATGTGTAGATTGCTTTGGGAAGTATTGACATTTTAGCAATATTTATTCTTCCTATCCATTATTTTTTCCATTTTTTATGTCTTCTTCAATTTCCTTCATGAGCTTTCTATAGTTTTCAGCATATAGATCTTTTACATCTTTCGTTATGTTTATTCCTAGGTATTTTATGGTTCTTGATGCAGTTGTAAATGGGATCAGTTTCTTTCTCTTTCTGTTGCTTCATTATTGGTGTATAAAAATGCTACTAATTTTTGTACATTGATTTTGTGCCCTGCGACTTTGCTGAATTCATGTAACTGTTCTAGCTCTCTTTTGGTGGAGTCTTTTGGGTTTTCCATATAGAGTATCATGTCATCTGCTAAAGTGAAAGTTTCACTTCTTCTTTGCCAATTTTGATGCTGTTTATTTCATTTGGTTATCTGCTGATGCCAGGACTTCTAACACTATGTTAAACAATGGTAAAATATTCTCTTTTAAATGGAGGGTTTCACAATGACTTTTGAGAATTTAGATTTAAAAAGTGACATAGTGTAATGTAGCCTCCTAATAATTTCACATTAGAATCTCTAGGGGTGCCTGGGTGGCTCAGTCAGTTGAGCATCTGGCTTCGGCTCAGGTCATGATCTCACAGTTCGTGGGTTCAGGCCCTGTGTCGGGCTCTGTGCTGACAGCTAGCTCAGAGCCTGGAGCCTGTTTCAGATTCTGTGTCTCCCTCTCTCTCTTCCCCTGCTTGTGCTGTCTTTCTCTGTTTCTCAAAAATAACTTTTAAAAAAGCAGAAAAAAAGAGGAATCTCTAGCCTAAAATAAGATTTTACAGGTTCTAAATTTTCCATAATAGTGATCCTGACTAGTTATTCTATTATAATGGTGATTGTAACTTGAAGGTTTGCAGTTACTTTTTGTTGTTTTATTTTATTTTTTGTTTTGGTAAAAGTGCATTATATTAAATATGGATTGTAAACCAGAATTTATGGTGAAGGACTGTTTACACACTTGAACACATTTATATGTTATAGGTGTGAATAATGTATGATATGTGTATATGAGCACATGCATGTGTGTGTATTCACACTCAAGAATATTGACTGTTTGAATACTGCCTTTGTTTGTGTCTCCCCAGAATCACAGCAATTTTTATTTGCATTGGTTTCAAATATATGGTCAAATTCTGTTTTCCTGAGTAACATGTATAAATTAGTTTACAGGCCTGAGTTTATTGTGCTTTAAGTATTTGTGGTATGTTCTACAAGTTGTTTAACTTGATTTTGTTAATTAAACCTAGTAAACATGAACAATCTGCCAGAAACAGTGGCAGTAATTGTGGCACTTTGTGGAATTTTGAGAACAAATGAGTCCATAGAAAAAAATGCATTTACTGTTCATGAACACCCCATATTCATTAAACCAATTATATCCATATTACCCTCTAAATTATGAGGAGGAGTAAAGCAGTGTTCAAACTCTTGCAGAGTCAGGAAAGAAGAAGCTGTAGTAGGAAACAAAACCAGGAAGGTACCACATACCAGAGATCACATACCAGAGATCACAACCAAGCCCTGCGATGGCTCTGGTGATCGGTGTCATTGTGCTTGATGAGCTTGCACAGGTGCTGCCTGCTCCAAGGAATGCCCTTGGTGTACTTTGTATTTATGTATTTGGTGGGGAAAATGCATTTCTGGTTGCTAACCATACCCCCCTACTTGAAGTCTGAGTGGAACAATAATTGTCCAATGCGTCTGTATTCCCTCATGAATTCACACTCATTTTCTTGCATGACCTTTGTACTTCTTCTTTGTAGAGTTTCTTTGTTAGAAAAGGTCAGGAGGACAACGTTATTAAAATTCTTTAGAAATCCCTCACTTTTGCTTTTTCTGAGGTTATCTTTTGAGTTTCTGGATAAAGACCTTTTACTTTTAAAGTTCTGGTATTTTGGATACTTGTTTTTTGTATAAGAATACTACACTTCCTTCAGAGTTTAGGCATATGCTGATTGCTGCTAGGTACACAGGCTAAATAGTCAATCAGCCTTGTTTAAAATGCATTGTAGAGCTAAGTTTTTTTTTTTTAATTTCAACTGGTATTAAATTAAGATAGTATAGAAAGAGAAACAAAACTAATACTAATGTGAAATGAAGTGACATTGTACTTGACATTTACCTAGAGTGATTTTAAAACTTCTTGGATGCTGATGGCATATTGTTTGATTTTGATTTCCACCTTTATATGATTAGGCTTATATTTAGTTGGCTATTCAGAGTTAACTTTTGGAGAGGCAATAAGGTCTAGAGGTCAAGAGCACACCCTGGAATCAGATGGTCTGGAACTGAAGCCAGGCTCTGCCCTGTGTTTGCTCTGTGACTTTAAGTGGTGACTTAATTTTGTTAATCCTTAATAAAATGGAAATAATAGTATTCCAGTTTTTCCCATTGTTATTGTTTTAAACTTTTACAGTATCCACACTTTTTTGGGGTTCACTGGTCTACAGATTAAATTCCAAAACCAAAGCTATTTAGAGCTGTGCTTGAACCTCATAAGAGCTCTTTTGAGAAATGTCAACCTTTGATAGTGAAGAAACAATCAGGTATTAAAGATATTGTCTGTCCTCCAGTTATAAGGAGATAATTGATATAAATGTTTGGAAAATTCTTGGTACTTAGCGGCGGCTTCTTATTCAGCTGCGGAGTATTTCATGCATACAGTCATTTTGTGTAACTTAGGAGGCCTGCTTAACTGTGTTTTCTGTGTGCCTCCTCCCTTCTCCTGGCCTCCCCCCTTCAAGTTTAAGTTGTTCTGCTATTGGAGGAAATCCTACTTCCCATACTCTGTAAGACCCATGCTAACTATTATCTTTCCATGAATAGGGAGTTCTGATGACCTTGAAACCATTTTCCCCCTTTCCCACATTTCCTTTAATTTATAGATAAATTTATTGGTGGTAGGGTAGTGGTTGTTTTTTCTTACCAGACTTTGTTTTAGATTGTTTTTTAAAAGCTAGTCTCTGTTCTTGTGAGTCAGTTTCTTGTTCTTCAGTGACTTTCATGAGTTTTTCTTATGTTTTTATATTTCTCCTGGTAACCTTGGTTCAGCGCTCTTACTCAGCAGCTGGGACTGGGCTGGAGTCATCAGAAACGGCTCAGTTGCTCTGGATTTCGAAGATAACTGGCTCATTTGGCTGAAAGTTGATGTTGGTACGGCTTTCAGCTGAGAGTTCTAACTTCGTATGGCCTATCCCTGTGGTCTGCCCTTCTCACAGCGTAGCAACTGGGCTCCAAAACAGAGTGACCTAAGAGGCCTTGGTACAAATTGCCAGGCTTCTTATGACCTGTCATAAGAGGTGACCCAATATCAGTTTCACCACATTCTATTGATCAAAAGCAAAGTGTTAGGGCTAAGCCGAATTCAAGGCCTAACCAAGGGTGTGAATATCTAGATGTGTGTTCAACTGGAGAGCTAGCTTTGAAGACTAGTTACCAAATGAGGCACTGTTCATCACTGAATTCAAAATAGTGATTACCTTTGGAGAGGGTGGTGGGAAGTAGACAGAGGGGGAAATATAATTGGTGAAAATTACTTTTCTGATACTATATATTTTGTAGTATATGGCTTTACATAACTTTTTTTTATACTTTTGGTGCTTTAAAAATTTTTTTTGACTGTTTTATTTTTGAGAGAGAGAGAGAGAAAAAGTATGAGTGGGGGCAGGGCAGAGAAAGACACAGAATCCAAAGAAGACTCCAGGCTCTGAGTCAACAGCACAGAGCTCGACATGGGGCTTGAACTCCCAAACCATGATATCATGACCTGAGTCAAAGTTGGATACTTAACCGACTGAGCTGTCCAGGCACCCCAATATACTTTTGGTGCTTTTAAAATATTTCATAATATAATCATATACTTTTTTGTTTTAAAGATTCTATAGTATCACAGTTTTGAAGAAGAGCTCATAACTAGAAAATGTTCACCAAAAATAAATGTGCTATTTTGAGCTTTGGTTTGCTTTTTATAATGGAAAATTTTAAACCTATACAAAACTGGGAATAATGGAATGGACTCTTATTTGCCTATTATCCAAACTTAGCAAACACAGACTCATGGCTAATCTGATTTCATCGATACCCCACCCATTTATTTTGAAGAAAATTAAAGACACCATCATATTTAAGCACTACATATTTCACTTGTTTCTCTGAGAGATAATTTAAAAAACCTAATCCTAACCTAAACATAGTATCTAAATCTTAATACCTAAAACTTCTATCATACCTGAGACTTTAATAGTAACTTCTCAAATATAATCAGATAATCAGGCAGTTCATATTTCTAATTGTCTATTAAATGTCATAATTTTTGTTTTTAAATTATTTTTTTTGTTTTGTTCTCCTTTTTTTGTTTGTTTTTTAAAGATCCACACATTGTAATTGGTTGATCTGTCTCTTGAATCTCTCTTTTTAAATGTGCTTTTTAAATGTTTTTATTTATTTATTTTGAAGGGAGGGGGGCAGAGCAGAGAGCTACGGAGAGAGAGAATCCCAAGCATGCTCTGCACTGTCAGCACAGAGCCCAATGTGAAGCTCAATCCCTTGAACCGGCAGATCATGACCTGAGCCAAAATCAAGAGTTGGATGCTTAGCTGATTGAGCCACCCAGGCGCTCTGAATCTCTTTTGATCTACTGGTTTCTCTTCTCTTTTTTTTTTTTTTTCCTTTTTAATTTATTTGCTGAAGAAACCAGGTCCTTGTTTGCTGACCGCATCCCCCTGATTACAATACATTTAGTGGTATCATTGAATATGTTCTTTTATGCCCTGTAATTTGGCAGTTAAATGTAAAAGCTCTATCAGATTTAGATTTTCTTTTGGATAGAAACTTCATAAATGGTGTATGTTCTTCCATGTGGATGCAGGATAATGAATGCTTGTTTATTGAGGAATAATGCAAAGATCTACTAATTTTTAGGAAGTGCAAAATGGTGATACTCTGATTCTAGAATTCATTCTCCTTTTATAAATTTATAGTTCATCTTCTTTTATTAGTGGTATTTCCACCAATACTGCTACAAAGAGAAAAATCCTTAAATTCTCTGTTTTCTCATCTTTTGGTATAGTTCACATAGGAAGTTTTCAAAATAATGAGTTAGTCCATTTGTCCCCTCTGTCTTACATCCATTTCTCTTATTTTGGTCACAAAGATTCCGTTTTCTAGGCCCTCAGGAATGATAGGACTAGAATATCAAATAATTACTCTTTTCATTTATTCCACAGTATGCACTGAGTTGCAAAATAATGCCAATACTCTGACCAATCATATAATTACTGTCAAGTATGTTAATTCTTTTTGTTTTTGTGTGTATTTCATGTGGGTATACAAGTTACTTGTTTTAAATCATTTGATGTATTCACTCTCTATTTAGGTAGGCCTCCAACTGGCCACACATTTATTTTAGGAGTTTGGTTTTAGGAATTCCTGCAGTAGAATTTAATTTTATAATTATGCAAACTATTTGTATTTTTTTCCCTATCATGTACCTTCTCTTCCCCTTTAATTAACACTTTTTAAGTTTTGGTTTAAAATTGTCATTGTTTTTCACATTATAGGCCATTTGGATATATATTTGTAAATATATTTACAACACCTTTTATCAGATGAGTGATAGCATACTATACAATACACATTTTCCCTATCTTGCTTTTTTCACTTAACAAGATACTCTTGCAGTTTCTTCAGAGCTGCAGGGAACTCCTTTATGCTAATGTGCTATAATTTTATTTAGTTTGGTACTTCTTGGTGAACATTTGATTTTTCCCAGTTTCTTTTGCTATTATAGTCTTGCCATGAATTGCCTTGTCTTCTCATGGCTTTTTTAAAAAAAAATATGGTTTATTGTCTAGTTGGTTTCCATAGAACACCCAGTGCTCATCTCCTCCATGCCCATCACCCATTTTCCCCTCTCCCCCACTCCCAACAACCCTCAGTTTGTTCTCAGTATTAAGAGTCTCTTCCAACCTGACAATAAACTATTAAAAGAAAAAAAAAAGAGCACTGGGTGTTTTATGGAAACCAACTTGACAATTAACTATCAAAAAAAAAAATAGAGTCTCTTATGGCTTGCCTCCCTCTCTCTCTAACTACTTTATTCCCCTACCCCACCCCCATGGTCCTCTCTTAAGTTTTTCCTGTTCCATATATGAGTGAAAACATATGGTATCTGTCCTTCTCTGCCTGACTTATTTCGCTTAGCATGACACCCTCGAGGCCCATCCACTTTGCTACAAATGGCCATATTTCATTCTTTCTCATTGCCATGTAGTACTCCATTGTATATATATATACCACATCTTCTTGATCCATTCATCAGATGATTGACATTTAGGCTCTTTCCATGATTTGGCTATTGTTGACTGTGCTGCTATGAACATTGGGGTATGTGTGTCCCTATGCATCAGCACTTCTGTGTCCCCTGGGTAAATCCCTAGCAGTGCTATTCTTGGATCATAGGGGAGTTCTATTGTTAATTTTTTGAGGAACCTCCACACTGTTTTCCAGAACGGCTGCACCAGTTCACATTCCCACCAACAGTGTAGGAGGGTGCCCATTTCCCCATATCCTCACCAGCATCTATAGTCTCTTGATTTGTTCATTTGAGCCACTCTGATTGGCGTGAGGTGGTATCTCAGTTTGGTTTTGGTTTGTATTTCTTTCATGATGAGTGATGTTGAGCATCATTTCAAGTGTCTGCTGGCCATCTGGATGTCCTCTTTGGAGAAGTATCTGTTCATGTCATCTGCCCATTTCTTCACTGGATTGTTTGTTTTTCCGGTGTGGAGTTTGGTGAGTTCCTTATAGATTTTGGATACTAGCCCTTTATCTGATATGCCATTTGCCATTATCTTTACCCATTCCATCAGTTACCTGTTAGTTTTACTGATCGTTTCCTTTGCCATGCAGAGCTTTTTATCTTGATGAGGTCCCGGTAGTTCATTTTTGCTTGATTCTCTTGCCTTTGGAGAAGTGTCGAATAAGAAATTGCTGTGGCTGAGGTGGAGGAGATTGTTTCCTGTTTTCTCCTTTAAAATTTTGATGGTTTCCTGTCTCACATTCAGGTCGTTTATCCATTTAGAGTTAATTTTGTGTATGGTGTAAGAAAGTGGTCTAGTTTCATTCTTCTGCACGTTGCTGTCCAGTTCTTCAGGCACCAGCTGTTAAAGAGGCTGTCTTTTCCATTGGATACTCTTTTCTGCTTTGTCAAAGATTAATTGGCCATACATTTGTGGGTCCAATTCTGAGTTCTCTGTTCTATTCCATTGGTCTATATGTCTGTTTTTGTGCCAATACCATACTGTCTTGATGATGACAGCTTTGTAGTAGAGGCTAACGTCTGGGATTGTGATGCCTCCCGTTTTGGTTTTCTTCTTCAATATAACTTTGGCTATTCGGGGTCTTTTGTGGTTCCATACAAATTAGAGGATAGCTTTGAGAAGAATGCTGGTGTAATTTTGATGGAGATTGCATTGAATGTGTAAATTGCTTTGGGTAGTAATGACATTTTCACAACATTTATTCTTCCGATCCATGAACAGGGAATGTTTTTCCATTTCTTGGTCTCTTCTTCAATCTCTTTCATAAGTTTTATACAGTTTTCATCATATAGGTCTTTTACATCTTTGGTTAGGTTTATTCCTAGGTATTTTATGGTTTTTCATGCAATTGTGAATGGGATCAGTTTCTTGCTTTCTCTTTCTGTTGCTTCATTTTTAGTATATAAGAATGCAACTGATTTCTGTACATTGATTTTGTACCCTGCAACTTTACTGAATTCATTGATCAGTTCTAGAAGGCTTCTGGTGGAGTCGATCGGGTTTTCCATGTAGAGTATCATGTCATCTGCGAAAAGGGAAAGTTTGACTTCTTCTTTGCCAATTCTGATGCTTTTTTTTTCCTTTTGTTGTCTGATTGCTGATGCTGGGACTTCCAGCACTATGTTAAACAATAGCGGTGAGAGTGGACACCCCTGTCGTGTTCCTGATCTTGGGGAAAGCTTTCAGGTTTTCCCCATTGAGGATAATATTAGCTGTGGGCTTTTTGTAAATGGCTTTTATGATGTTTAAGTACATTCCTTCTATCCCAACTTTCTTAAGGGTCTTTATTAAGAAAGGATGTTTTGTAAGAAGCATTTTCTGCATCTATCTACAAGATCATATGGTTTTTATGTTTTCTTTTGTTAATGTATCACATTGATCAATTTGTAAATATTAAACCAGCCCTGTAACCCAGGAATGAATCCCTCTTGATGGTAGATAATTCTTTTTATATGCCATTGAATTCTATTTGCTAGTATATTGTTGAGGATTTTTGCATCCATATTCATCAAGGATATTGCCTGTAGTTCTCTTTTTTTGCTAGGTCTCTGTCTGGTTTGGGAATCAAAGTGATGCTGGCTTTGTAGAATGAGTCCAGAAATTTTCCTTCCATTTCTGTTTTTTTGTAATAGCTTGAGAAGAATGGGTATTAACTCTGCTTTAAATGTCTGGTAGAACTCCCCAGGAAAGCCATCTGGCCCAGGGCTCTTATTTGTAGGGAGATTTTTGATAACTGATTCAATTTCTTCACTAGTTGTGGGTCTGCTCAGATTTTTTGTCTTTTCCCATTTGAATTTTGGAAGTGTGTATGTGTTTAGGAATTTGTCCATTTCTTCTAAGATGTCCAGTTTGTTGGCATAGAATTTTTCATAGTATTCCCTGATAATTGTTTGTATTTCTGAGGGATTGGTTGTAATAAGTCCATTTTCATTTGTGATTTTGTCTAAATGGGTGCTCTCTCTTTTCTTTTTGAAAATCCTGGCTAGAGGTTTGCCAATTTTGTTTATTTTTTCATAAAAACTAACTCTTGGTTTCATTGATCTGTTCAACTGTTTTTTTTGGATTCAGTATTATTTATTTCTGCCCTGATCTTTATCATTTCTCTTCTTCTGCTGAGTTTTGGATGCTCTTGGTGTTCTGCTTCTAGTTCCTTTAGGTGTGCTCTTAGATTTTGTATGTGGTTTTTCTAGTTTGTTGAAATACGCCTGGATTGCAATATATTTTCCTCTTAGGACTGCCTTTGCTGCATCTCAAAGAGTTTGGGTTGTTGTGTTTTCATTTTCATTTGTTTCTATATATTTTATTCCATTTCTTTTTAAAAATAGTTTATTGTCAAATTGGTTTCCATGTAAAACACAGTGTTCTTCCCCACAAGTGCCCTCCTCCATAACCACCACCCCGCTTGCCCCTCCCCCTTCAACCCTCAGTTAGTTTTCAGTATTCAATTGTCTCTCAAGTTTTGCATCCCTCTCTCTCCCCAACTCTCTTTCCCCCTTCCCCTCCCAATGATCCTCTGTTTGGTTTCTCCTGATAGACCTATGAGTGCAAACATATGGTATCTGTCCTTCTTTGCCTATTTCACTTAGCATGACACCCTTGAGGTCCATCCACTTTGCTACAAATGGCCAGATTTCATTTTTTCTCATTGCCATGTAATACTCCATTGTATATATCCAAAATCTACAAGGAACTCTCCAAACTCCACACTCGAAAAATGAATAATCCAGTGAAGAAGTGGACAGAAAACCTGAACAGACACATCTCCTAAGAGGATATCCAGATGGCCTACACGCACATGAAATGATGCTCAGCATCACTCATCATGAGGGAAATACAAATCAAAATCACACTGAGATACCACCTCACATGGGTCAGAGTGGCTAAAATGAACAAATTAAGAGACTATAGTTGCTGGTAAGGATGTGGAGAAATGGGCACCCTCCTACACTGTTGGTAGGAATGTAAACTGGTGCAGCCGCTCTGGAAAACAGTGTGGAGGTTTCTCAAAAAATTAACAATAGAACTCCCCTATGATCCAGGAATAGCACTGCTAGGGATTTATCCAGGGGATACAGAAGTGCTTACACATGGGGGAACATGTACCCCAATGTTCACTGCTAGGGATTTACCCAGGGGATACAGAAGTGCTTACACATGGGGGAACATGTACCCCAATGTTCATAGCAGCACGGTCAACAATAGCCAAATCATGGAAACAGTCTAAATGTCCATCAACTGATGAATGGATCAAGAAGATGTGGTAATATGTTTGCATATATTTTAAAATTTCTTCTCTTATTGCCTGGTTGGCCCATTCATTCTTTAGTAGGGTGTTCTTTCATCTCCATGGTTTTGGAGTTTTTCCTTGATTTCAAGTTTAATAGTGTTGATACCCTATGTCTTTTGATTGGAGCATGTAGTCCATTTACATTCAGTGTTATTATTGAAAAATATGGGTTTAGAGTCATTGTGTTCTCTGTAGGATTCATGCTTGTAGTGATGTCTCTGGTACTTTGTGTTCCTTGCAACATTTCCCTTATAGAGTCCCCCTTAGGATTTCTTATAGGGCTGGTTTAATGGTAATGAATTCCTTCAGTTTTTGTTTGGGAAAACCGTTATCTCCCTTCTCTTCTGAATGACAGGCTTGCTGGTAGAGTATTCTTGGCTGCATATTTTTTCTGTTCATCACATTGAAGATTTCCTGCCATTACTTCCTGCCCTGCCACGTTTCGGTAGATAGGTCTGCAAATACCGTGATGTGTCTCACTTTGTATGCTGGGGCCCTTTAATCCCTGGCTGCTTTCAGAATTCTCTCTTTATCCTTATATTTTGCCAATTTCACTCTGTTATGTCATGCTGAAGATTGATTAAAGTTACGTCTGATGGGAGTTTTCTGTGCCTCTTGGATTTAAATGTGTTTCCTTACCCAGATTGGGGATGTTCTTGGCTATAATTTGTTCAAGTACCCCTTTATCTCCCTTCTCTCTCTTTTCTTCTGGAATTCCTATTATATAGATATGTTCCGTTTGATTGCATCACTCAGTTCTCGAATTCTCTTTGGATTCCTCTCTTTCTATAATTGTATCTTCTAATTCACCCATTTTCCTCTCTGCCTCTTCAATCCTTTCATTGGCCACCTCCATTTCCTTATGTGCCTCATTTATAGCATTTTTAAATTCATCATAACTATATTTAAGATCCATAATTTTTGTAGCTATAGCATCTCTGCTGTCTTCTATGCCTTTTAGAAGCCCAGCAATTAATTTTATGACTATTGTTCTAAATTCTTGGTCAGTTATGTTTTTTATATCTGTTTTGACCAATTCTTTAGCTGTCACTTCTTCCTAGAATTTCTTTTGAGGCGAGTTCTTCCATTTCATCTTGGCTATGTTTCTGTCTCTTGTCAGTTTTAAAAGCTTTTTATGCACTCAGCACTTGTGAGTACTGCTGTATTAAAGAAGGCTCCTAGACTGTCCTGGGCCTGTCTGTTCAGGAAGTGTTCTTTTAATGATGTCCCTTGGTCTCTCTTGTTGTGACTTTGGTTATTTTATTTCTCTACTCATAGTGATATTTGGGACTCTCCACCATTTCTGGTTTGTTTTGTTTCTTGAGGTATCCCTGCATGGGGGAGGCCACAGTGATGTGGTTCGAGGATACATATTTCCCAGGAAGTGGAGGTGGGAAGGTCAAAAAGGCTTGTGGTGGCCTCTTGGTCTCCACACTCCAAGCATGACATACTTTCCCCCATACCACACTGCCTCTCTCCTCCATGTTTTCCTCATTCACGGTTCTGGAGGCTGAAGACCAAGATCAGGTGAAGGCCCTCTTCTAGCTGGAGGCTTCTCAGTGCATCCTCACTCAGTGGGAGGGGCTCAATGTCCTCTTGCTCCAAAAGCAAAAGTGGTTCCCAGGGGTAAAATGTTTGGGTCCTTGATGGTCCAGTGACTACTTTTTGTCACACTGAAAGTTTCTCTGTTGCTGTATTCTTTTTCCCAGTCCAAGAGGGTTTCTGTTCACCAGTCATTAAAGGATATAATAAGGATACAGATGAACGTCCAGCTAGAAGAGGTGCATAAGACCAGGTGTAGGGAAGGAGTGAGGCGCTTCCATTCTAATTACAGATACTCCATTCTCCCCAATCTCCCTGTGTTCACCAACCCAGAAGCTCTCCCTTGTTTTGTTTTTTAACCAGTGTGTGTCTTTTTGTGTTTTTCCTAGTGTATCCTTGAAAGCAATATCTAAAGGCAGGTTGATGGATCAAAGGGCAAATGAATATGTAATTTTGTTAAATGTTGCCAAATTCCTTTTAATAGAGGTGCTGTATTTTTATTTTCACCAATATATGAGAATGATGATTTTTTTCACAGCTTCACCTACTTAATATGACGTCAAAAAAATTTTTTTTACCAATATAATGAGTAAAAATATGACATGTCTACATGGTTTTAATTTTATTTTTCTAATGAAGACTACTGAGCTTTTATGTTTCGTATGATTAAGAGCCATCTTCACTTATTTTTCGTATGCTCTTCATTTCTGTAGTCCATTTTTCTATATCATCATTGGTTTTTTCCCCTATTTTTTAGAATTTCTTTATATATAACTGATATCCTTCCCATTTGTGGTAAAACTTTTAAATGTTTTATCATTTTACTTGTGATTTTTTTGCCATTTGGGTTTTTTTCTTTTTGTTTTAGTAATCAAATTTATCTCTGTTTCATTGCTTATAGGGTTTGGTAATAATTAGAAAAATTGTCTCTATTGGCTACAGAGGAAGTTGCTTAGGGTTTCTTCTAGTGTTTACATGATTTCACATTTTTACATTTAAGTTTCTGATCCATTTGGAATTTATCTTAGTGTATGATATGTACAATGGATCCAATTTTATGTATTTTTAATCCAGTTATTAAAAGCTCCCCTCAATAAGAGGGTCTTAAAGAAATATTACATTTGCATTTGTAATTGAGAGTAATACTGGATTTTATTTTGCATTATTGGTCTGTTTATTCAAGTGTCAATACTAACATTTTTCTTTTTTGAAAAAGAGATAGAGCAGGGGAGGGGCAGAGAGAGAGGGAGAGAGAATCTTAAGCAGACTTGACGCCTAATATAGATCCTGACACAGGGCTCAATACCACAAACTGTGAAATCATGACATGAGCTGAAACCAAGTCAGACACTTAACCTATTGAGCCACCCATGTGCCCCACAATTCATGTTTAAAAAAATTTTTTTTTAAGTTTATCCATCTATTTTTGAGAGAGAGAGAGAGAGCGAGAGAGAGAGAGAGAGAGAGAGAGAGCGAGCACACAAGTGGGGAAGGGGCAGAGAGAGAGAGAGAGAGGGAGACACAGAATCCAAAGCTGGCTCAGGCTCTGAGCTGCCAGCACAGAGCCTGACATAGGGCTCAAACCCATTTTGGGTTGACCTGAGCCAAAGTCAAACACTTAACCAATAATCCACCCAGATGCCCCCAAAATTCATGTTTTAATATTAGTGACTTTATAATAGCCACTCACTGCGTATTGCTTTGCAGGATTTTCCTGGTTTTGTTGTATGTTGTTCTTTCAGATGAACTTCAGAATTGACTTGTTTAATTCCTAGAAAAAGCCAAAATGGCATTTTTTATTTAGATTGTTTTAAATAATAAATTAACTTAGAACTGGCATTTCTGTGATGTTGAATCTTCTATCAAGGCATGTTTTTCCATTTCTTGTTCAAATTTGCTTTCATGACTTTCAAGTGCATTTTGTATTATTTTCTCATATAAGTTTAGGATATTTTAAATTATACAAAGAGTTTATAAGTCATAGCACATCTCAAAGAAAAAAAAACCAGAAAAATTGAGGATTACTGCTTCAGTGATCTGCATTTTCACTGTATTAGAATTATTAATGTCATTGATATTCTCCATAGTAGATCTTTTGTATTTGTATTTAGTTTCTTTACTTTAAGTCATTTTTAATGTACCCGTCTTTAGGAAGCAGAAAGTTCTACTCCTTGGTCCAATCAAAGAAGAACAAAAACAAAAAAACAAAGGCTGCCTGGGAAAGGCAGTGTTTATGGGAAACAGAGCTGTACAGAAGCCGAGGCTGTAGAGCGGCAATATTTATATAAACTCCCGCAGTCTTTTTATCCCCTAAAATTATTTTGAAAAACTATTTGCTCTGCACATTTTTCAGTTGACATCTAACACCTTTTAAATTCATTAATCATGAATTTAAACCATTGCAAATAATGTGATTTCCTGCTTATGATAAACAGTGTCACTTAAAAATAATACCATTATATCATTCTTTTAACTGTAGCCAATGAAATTGGAATAACAGCAATTTTAAGACCTGTGGTCATGCATTAAAGAAATATAAACAAGATCAACAGTTCAATTTGACTTATATTTCTCCTTAAATATTTTCTTCCCCTTTCTGCAGAGAGTTACATTGTATTGAAACACATTTTTGTGACAATTTGTTGTTGCTGACCACTGTATCATACATCTTGACAATACAAATGCATATAAATTTAAAATAATTATTTAAAAATTTTTCATGATCATAGGCTTTAAGTGCTAAGACAGTCTCTACTAAATCGTTACCATTGCAATTATTAGCAGCATATAATTTATCAAAATAGCTCAACTATATTAAAATATTTGAGAATCATTGCATTTTTTTAGAAAGTAAAATTTTCTTGGATATGCCATTTCTTGGATGAGACTTATTTTAGTTCTTCTTGTGCCAAAATTTATTTAATGTTTATTTTTGAGAGAGAAAGTGCATGAGGGGGAGGGGCAGAGAGAAAGCAGGACAGAAGATTGGAAGTGGAGTCTGTGTTTACAGTAAAAAGTTTGTAACTTTTGAGATCATGACCTGAACTGAAGTCTGATGCCCAACTGACTGAGCCACCCAGTTGCCCCTAGCTTTTCTTTTTCAATAACACATATTAGCAGGATAAAACAAGGTTTTAGTAACAATTCCATTTCTGCTGTTGTTTTTATAGTTATAATATTGAGAAACCTGGTTCACATGAGAAATAATAATAAAAAGAGGTTTTTTTGTAACAGGTCAGGGGCACCTGTGTGGCAGTTGGTTAGGTGTCTGGCTCTTGGTTCTGGAACAAGTCATGATCTCAGAGTTTGTGAGTTTGAGCTATTGGGTTCTGAGCTGATAGCATGGAGCCTGCTTGGGAGTCTCTCTTTCTCTGCCCCTCCTCTACTCTCTCTCTCTCAAGATAAATAAATAAACTTTAAAAAATACTTTATTATAATAGGTCATTCAGTTCTTTGACTGGCTTCCATGTCACATGCCAAACACATGTAGCAACTTATTATCAAAAATTGCTTTTAAGGAGTAGCTGACAACTGGATTAGGCTTTTCTTTGGTTTTGTTCAAAGTAAAGCATCAGAAATCACTTTAATTGCCAAAGAATTTGTTAATCAGACAATAAGGTCATTTGTTTTCTCAAATTGAAAGCAGTAAAATTTAAACTGTGCATATACTTGGTGTCCCCACTGATTATTATACCCTGATACCATGTACCCTAGAAAGCTGCAATGTGAAAGTGATTTGCCTTTTTTTTTTTTTTTAACTGGGAGGGGAGGGACTTTATGAGAAGACAGGAGGAGGAAGACAGCTGGTCCTCCCATATTCTTTGTCAGGTCAACTTTAGGAAAGAGTAGAAGTGGAAATTGGAATCTGCAAATTGATACATACAAGCTTCCATGCTCCACATTGTTATCCTGAACCTTGTGGAATACATAGAGCTCCAGTTTGAAGACCCCCCCCCCACCCCCCAATTATAGGCAGCCGTGGACAGAAGGGACAGTACCTGGGGCCCATCTCACAAAAAAACCACAACAGCCAGAGGTCGGCAGAAGTGGTGCTACTATGCTCAGGAATACCTAACACGTACAGGGGCACCGCCTAGTGTAATGATACTGTCTTCACAAGATATTTGTGGTCAGTCAAAACATAACAAAACAGAACAAAAATATTTAACAGACAACTCGCCGAAGAAGACACACAGGTGGCAAGTAAGCTTGTGAAAAGATAGATGCTCCATTTCATGTGTCATCAGGGAAATGCAAATTAAAACAATATTGAAAAACAACAACGAGATACCATTATGTATCTATTGGAATGTTCAAAATCCAGAACACTGGCAATACCATGTGCTGACAAGGATGTGGGGCATGGGAACTTTTGTACAGTGCTCGTGGGAGTTCAGAATGGTTATAGCCATTTTGGAAGACAGTTTGGTAGTTTCCTCTACTTTAATACATAATCTATCAATTGTGCTCCATGGTATTTGTGTAAAGGAGTTGAAAATCTACACAAAAATCTGCGCAGGGATGTGCAGTTTTATTCATAATTGCCAAAACTTGGAACCAAGCAACCAAGATGTTTTCAGTAGGTGAATAGATAAGTAAACTGTAGGACATCCAGACAGCAGAACATTATTCCATGCTAAGATAAAATGAGCTTTCAATCTGTCAAAAGGCATGGAGGAAGCCTAAATGCCTATTATTAAGTAAAATAAGCCAATCTGGAAAGGCTACATACTCTAGGTTTCCAAGTATTTGGCATTATGGAAAAGGCAGAACAATGGAGACAATAAAAAGATCAGTGGTAGCCAGGAGTTGGGGGTGGAAAGTGGGTAAGGGATGAAAAGGCAGAGCACAGAGGATTTTTAGGGCAGTGAAGATCACTGTGTGATACTGTAATGATGGATGCATGTCATTATGCAACTGTTTAAGCCCATAGAATTTGTGAGACTGAGATTGAACCACTAATGTAAACTGAATTTCAGGTGATTACGATGTGTCCATGTACGTTCATCAATTACAACAAATGCTGTTGTTAAGAATGTGGGAATCTATGCATGTGTGGGGGGGTGGATGGGAGGCATTAGGAAATTTCTGTACTTTCTTCAGTTTGCTTTGACACTAAACTGTAAAACTGCTCAAAAAATTAAAGTCTTGAAACAAACAATACACTGATTTTGAATTCTGTTGAGTAATGTCTATGTGGATCTTAAATAATGAAGTTTCTATAACTTTGGTCTGTCTGCTTGAAGACTACTTGAATTTAGTAAATAATGAAGGATAGAGGGATCATTGGCTTATTTTTTAGAGCTGCCATCTGTTCCTCATAAAGGATTCAGGTCTTTGCCTGGTGGAATGAGTTTGTGGTGCAGGTGTGTGAGTATTAGGCAGGTGTATGTTTTGTCAGAAGATACTTCAGAACCACTGCCTTAAATTGTTCATTCTTAAGTATTCTTAAGTATTTCAAAAATCTCAGCTGGGCTCTTGAGAGAAAGAAGATAGCAGATGAAAGCCTAGGGTTAGGGACTGAAATGAGATACTATATTTGCTACTGTGTCACATTTGTTTTAGACTTGGAAGAGAGATCATCACTGACCTTGTATATTGAAAAGTCAGAGAGCCTGACCTACATTTTGGCCATGCAAATTTTGGTCATCTCACTTCACCTTTAAAAATTATTATTTATATTTATCTTTTTTTAAAGAGAGATTTCATTTATTTATTTTTTAAAAGTTTATTTATTTATTTTGAGAGATACGGAGATAGCATGAGTAGGGGAGGGGCAGAGAGAGAGAGAGAGAGAGAGAGAGAGAGAGAGAGAATCCCAAGCAGGTTTTGCACTGTCAGTGCAGAGCTCGACAGGCGGGTAGGGAAAGCTTGAACTCACGAAACCATAAGATTATGATTGGTCCTTTCATTTAAGGCTTCCAACTCTATATAGAGTTCAGACTGGTTTTATTCTTTCCGTTTTACAGGTTGGGTGGCTGAAGCATGGTGTGATTGAGTAACTTGCCCAAGGTCACATGCTAATGGGGGACAGAGCAAGGACTCAACACAGACTGTTCAACTCTGAGTCTCTGCTCTTAACCATTGTATCATGCTATTTTAAGGTATTTGACTAAGCCGTCCCAGAGCAAAGCTTCCAAATCTGTGTATCACAGAATGGTGCGTGGGGTTCAGGTGTATCGGGACTCTCAGTCTCAGAGTTGACAGGAACTCCAAGGCCAATTTGCCGAACTCAGTGAACATTTTTTCCTTCTTACCCAGAGTGCTAATTTAACTACTACTTCTGTATGTGTCAAGAAACAGAAAAGATTGGGAGCTCTCTGTCCTACAGTTTAGGAGAGTTGACTTTGATCTAAAGGATCTGGGCAGATGCATAAAATGACTGCATATGCATTAAAAAGAACTAAAAACACACAAATCAACCTGTTGAATGAAGTTATTAATGTAGTTTGAATGATGAAGCAAGTCTATGTGGATTTATGTAACCCAGGAGTTATTAAAATACTTGCTTGTGGGCAGATTTATGCTGGAAATCTCTATAAACAACCTTATGTTATAGCCCAGCCCAATATTTAAACAAAAGTAGAATTTGTGTGCCTTTTCATGGGTTAGAAATACTCTCACTAATGGTCCCTACTGCTGCTGTGTACCTAGAAACTTCTTACTTTTACGTGCTTGGTTTCCAAAGACATTTGAGTATGCAGCTAACTCTTGGCGAAATTACTCTAAGGAAGTGGTAGTTCATATATGGTTGGTAGGCTGAGTTAACTGTCTTTTGGTTATTTGCACCAAGGGTTTGGTAGGGGTGGGGTGACAGCACTAGACTTACCCAATAGGCAGAATAAAACACGCCTCGGCACCGGCCGGCTAGCCTCCCCCATATGACAACAACATCCTCATTCCCTTTTTGTCTGAAAAGTTATTTGGAAAAAATTTATTTTATATATCATTAAAAAGTATGAGAATTGTTTTATAAAACTGTATTGCCTCTCATACAAGTCAGTTCTCAAAAAATTGTCTTATTTTCTGTAATTATTACTGGTACAATCAGAACTACTTTGGGTTTCCTTATGTTGATATCTCGGTTTTATTTAAAAAAATTTTTTTAACATTTATTTTTTTTTGAGAGACAAAGCAAGACAGACCATGAGCAGGGGAGGGGCAGAGAGAGAGAGGGAGACACAGAATCTGCAGCAGGCTGCAGCACAGAGCCTGACGCAGGGCTTGAACTCACGAACCATGACATCATGACCTGGTCTGAAGTCAGATGTTCAACTGACTGAGCCACCCAGGCACCTCTCTCAGTATCATTTTTAACTTGAATTGTGTATTTTGAGAGGAGTATTATAAATCTTGCACTGGAGAAAGTGTCTCCTTTGGGGATGTGGCTTCTAGAAAGGAATACTCAGTCTATAAAGTTGCTCCAAAATTCTGATCTGTATAATGTTCCTTCCTTAATTATTATGATGGGTTCTGAATATTTAGTATATCACATTAACTCATTTCTCTTAAACATTTTATGAAACACATGAAATTATAGTGCATATTATAATAATTACCTGTGAATCTACCAATCATCTTTATGAAGTCTTATATTATTTTTGCCATGTGTGCTTTTGGTATTTTTAAAAAATAAATATACAGATACTGTTTATCTCTTTTCTATCCCTTTCTACCCCTTCTAATCTGATTTTTTTCTCATTACATGACCAGTTAACCATGTCTTGAAGTTGATACTTGGTATTTTCAAGCATGTTTTTAGTATTGTTTCAAATTTCATTAAAATGGTTTTATGCTCTATCTATAGTTTTGCACTTTTTTTGGACTCATCATCATGATTTTGAGGTCTATTTATATATATGGCTATAGTTTATTTTTAAATGCTGTGATTGATTTCATTTTGTGATACAGTTTTATATAGGAATCCATTCTCTGTTGATAAACACTATTTGTTTCCCTTTCTCTGCCTGTCACTTCAGAATCTGACAGCATGGTATAGGGGCTAAAAGCAGGCATGCTGAAGTTTCTTCTGGTTCTTGTTACATTAACATAATTAACAAACCAACTAACAGGTAAGAGATGAAGATACATGAAGAGATGCTATCCTGAACAAAGGTTACTGACTAATCCAATGTTGTAGAATGAGGTTCAGAAGTGAAATAAAAAGTAAGCAGGTGATTATAATAGTACCTAACTCATGGAGTTGTAATGAGGATTAAATGGGTTAATATTTGCAAACAAGCAAGCAAACAAAAACCTTTCAATAGTGCCTGGCACACAGTAACTAATACATAGATATTTGTCATATAGAATAAATATGACATATAATTTCTAAGATATGTAACTAGGAGTATGTAGAATTACTGAGTCTAAGGGAATGCAGGTCTTTTTGTTTTTTTTAAGCTCTTGAGGTTCCCCACCCCCACAGCTTTATTGAGGTATAGTTGACAGATAAAAATTGTATGTATTTAAGGTGCACAATGTGATGTTTTGAAGGGTACGCATGTCTTCCACTGTTATCAGATACCAGATTGTTCTCCAAGGTGTTGGTGTTAAGTTTATAAGCCCTGTCGCCCCATTGTGTACAAGAGATGACATTTCTCCAAATTCTTTCACAATCCACATTGGGAGGCTTTTAAATTTTTGCCAGTTTTTGGTTGTGAAATGAATGGCACTGTGGTTTTAATTTGCCGCATTTCCCTGATTCCAAATGAAGTTGAACCACTTTTATATATTTAATGGCCATTCTAGTTTGGTCTTTTATAATTGCCATATTCTTGACTCATTTTATTTTCTATAAGGTTCTTTGTGTTTTTCTCATTGACTTGTTGACCATCAGGAATAGCATCTTTTCTGTGTGACCTGCCCCTAAACATTTTCAGCCTGTGGTATTTAGTTAAAGATTTTTTATAGTGTCTTTGCATGAGTAGAATTTTAACATTTAATATGGTTGATTTAATTTTTTCTTTATGTTTTATGCTCTTTAAAATCTAACTTAGGAAATCCTTTGTTTGTTTGTTTGTTTGTTTGTTTGTTTTTGAAAGAGAGAGAGAGACAGAGCGTGAGGAGGGGAGGGACAGAGAGAGAGGAGACAGTATCTGGAGCAGGCTCAGGCTCTGAGCGGTCAGCACAGAGACTGATGAGGACTTGAACATGAACTGTGAGACCATGACCTGAGCTGAAGTTGGACACTTAACTGATTGAACCATCCAGGTGCCCTAGGAAATCCTTTCTTAATTGAAGGTCAGAAATATACTCTCTGTTTCCTTCTAAAGGTATTAAAGTTTTTCTTTTGACATTGAACTCTGTAATCCACCAGGAATTGTTTTATTTATGGAGCAGAGTTAGGATTCAGTTGTATATATATTTCTATTGGGTATTCATATTTGTCCTTTCCTTGTTTATTTTACTTCTGCTTTGGTCACATATCAAGTTCTGGGTATGTGTATTTGGGTCTGTTTCTGGGCTTTATGTTCAGTTTTAGTAGCCTGCTTCCTATTACCGTTTCAATACTAGGTACTGTGGCTTTATAAATCCTCTTGGTACCCAGGGCAAACCTTCCCCCCTTAACATTATCTTACTTATTCATGCTCCTCTCTAAAGTAGTAGCTTGTCAAATTTCATGAAAATTTTATTTTCATTTTGATTGGAATTATTTTGAATTTATAGGCTAATTTTGGGGAAAATTGATAATGCTATTTGGTTTGCTCATCCATAAGAAAGTATTTACTTACTTAGGTCACTTTTTGGAGCTCTATTTATATTATAATTTTCTTTGTTCTTTTATTTTTTTAAGCTTATTGATTTATTTTGAGAGAGATAGAGAGAGACAGAGAGCGAGCATGCACCCAGGGCAGAGGCAGAGAGAGATAGAGAGAGAGGATGCTAAGCAGGCTTTGCTCTGAGTACAGAGCCTGACACGGGGCTCAGTCTCATGGCCAGGATATCCTGACCTGACCTGAAATCAAGATTTGGATGCTTAACTGACTGAGCCACCCAGGTGCCCCTGTTCTGTCTTTTAAAAGTTCTGTTTATATATTTTCATGGTTTCTGTTTGGAACAGGTGTAGTTAATTGGTGGGTTTATGTTTTCACTTGGAGGCCTTTTCTTTCTTTGCATTTTCTACATCACAGATCTCATTAGCTGTCAGAGTTCCAGCCCCCACCTCTCTCTTCTGCAGCCCCACGCTAGGCCGTCATTCTAGGGACTTTTTCTCTGTTCCCATTTTCTGTTACAAATGACATTGTCCATTCTAAAATGTATTGTCAGTGCTTTTTAGAGTCGCTGAAGTTTTGCCAGGTTTCTCTTCATTGGTGTGGGTCATTTTTATATAATAGACATGTAGTAGATGTTTAGCAAATGCTAATAACTTAACATTGTACTTTAAAAGCTCTTAGACAAGTACAAGGTCTTTTGTCAAGGGAAGTGAAAGCAATTGAACATCAAATGTTGTTGGCCCTGACTTTACCTCAGTTTTAGAAAGGGTGTTTGGCTATTATGTATCACAAACAGATTAGACTTTCAGACCCATCTCTGAGTTTCTGCACTATGGAAAAATACAACAATACACTTAAGGCTCTGATTTGTGTGTCTGCTCCTCACGATGATAGGACATTTTTATTTTTACTCTTTTTTAAGGCAGCTCTCTGTGGCTTATCTATGTGGATAGAGTAGCTGTATTTCTCCACAAGGGCTTTGAGCAATCTTGACAAGAAAAATCTAAATGATTTAAAACATAGTTTCAGTCCAGACCATTAGTAAACTTTTTCTAATACTTGAAGGAGGGGCATGAAAGGCCCTGCCATGTCTTTTAATATCCTGAGCTTTTTGCTTTGGTGATGCTCTGTCCAAGAGATTGACAGAACAGTAATGAGGAGTATTGACCGACACCAGGCTTTTCACATTTGTCAAGCGGCTTCCTGCACCCTCCCAATGATTACTAGTTCTCCCCTTACTTAGTGTGTTAATACTTTTCTTGCTACGCTCAAGACTGCAGACTCATTTTAAACCCATATAATGACTTGATGTATAGTTCTACTAGCCAGCATTGACTGAACACACAAATGAAAGTTCCTGACATGTAACTTAAATATATTCTTAGAGAATTTCCATGAATTTTAAAGAGTAAGTTTATATGAAATAAGAATATCTTTTCTTTTTTTAATTCAGAATCACACAGTGTGGCTGCAGCAGGCGGGAAGGCCTGTGGATCCGTGAACTGACATGCAGCGTGTACTGTCTCAGCCACTTTTATTATCAGAGCCTCAATAGGTTAATTTGGAAAATGGAGCTGCCACTTATAGGAACCAAATGAATCAGTGCAAAGGAGTTTAGAAAGCATAAAAAGAGAGCATTATGGTGAATTTTGCCCTTTATAAATTCAAAACAGACTTTTCATAGCTTTCTGGCTTTTAAGATGAAATTGGGAAAAGGCAAACTTTATGTTTCTAAAAGGAAACCCCACTTGTGAAATATCTTAAGGGTGAGGTTCAGGAATATGTTTCTGGTTCATCCTCCCTTTGGAGACAAGGGTGGAGCGTTGCGCTACATCAGATGGTAAGGGTGGTAGGCTGGGGTTAGCCCCCCTCTGATTAACAAGTTTGATGCTGTTGGTTTGGCTTTTCTTACTACTCTAACCTGCCAAAAAGGACCATGCTTGGTTGAAGCTGAGAATTGTCCCAGATATTGTTAGATACTTTCAGCATTTATGAGTGCTTTCTGAAGGCCAAAAATCCCTCATTTGTCACTTTTCCAATGTTAACAATGACCTTCCTAAGGAGATGTCATCATGTCACTGATATTAAAGAAAAAGAGAGGCCAGCACAGGTGTTGTTGGCTGCAAACCAACATGTATTAAGTGGCAGAATCAGGGTTAGATGCAGGATATCTAATGTGGAGTTATTGTACGTTCCCCTCACAGATGTTGGCCTTAATAATACGGTTTCTAGGATCCGACTCCATGACCATGGCCTTGGGGAAATTATTAACCTTTCTGAGTTTCTGTTTTCTCATCAAGAAAATAGATATGATAATCTGATTCTTTAAGGGAAGTTTCTAGATCCTGTCCTTCTCTTTCTTTCTTTCCTTCTATCTGCCATCATCATTAGTGAGGTCTTAATATGTGCAGCCAGTCTGCTGTGCTGCTGATGACACACTACTGAATAAGACAACCCTTCTTCCTGCCTTCATGGAATTTACGGTTTACCCGGAGTACTGCTACTTTGGTGGCGCGGGGCAGTGAGCACGTAGGCTGTCATGGGAAGGCATCGCAGGGCGCATGAGACTGCTGGGCTGGATGGGTGGGGAAGGCCTCTTGCCCTGCTGAGGTGGAAGGATGATTAGCATTTAGCCAAGTGGAGAAGAGGGAGGAGAATGTTCTAGGAAAAGAAAACAATATTTGCAAAAAGTAGGAGGTGTGAGAGATCATGGTGTTTTCCAGGAACTGAAAGAAAGTCAACCTGTGTCCGTGTAGGAGGTGGTAAGAATTGGGATGGGAATGGTAGCAAAGGCCCATCATGAAAGGCCTTGCCAGTCATGTGAAGGGTTTGGTCTTGGTTCTGAGGACAGTGGGAAGCCACTGAACGGAATTAAGGACATTGCTGAGTGCTAAGATTTGTACTCTCTGTAGTGTCTGAAAAATAGTTTTAAGGAGGTCGAGAATGCAGGCCAGTTTGGAGACAGGAGATGATGATGGGGGGTGGGGTGGGGGTGGGGCCCAAACTAGAACCGCGGTAGTAGAAATAAGAAGTAAATGTCTTCAGCAGATATCCAGATTCTAGAATGGCACCTGGGACACGGCAGTGAGAGGAGAGGGAGAAGTTGAGCACATTGTCCAGATATGTGTTCACCTGCTGAGCAAGTGGTGTCTTTCCCGGAAATAGAGAATGCCAGGAGGGGAGGAATAGTAAGTATTACTACTTATACTCCCAGATAAAACACATCCTGTGTGCCAGGACTGTTGTAAATGCTTCCCATATGCTAAACTGTTGAATTCTCACAATGGCTCTAAGAGCTGGAACTAGTATGGATTTCCATTTTATAGATCAGGACACAAAGGCATGGGAGGACTAACAGTCTGCCCCAGAACACATGGGCACAAAATGGTGGAGCCAGAATTTAAACCAGGCAGTCTGGGGCCAGTATCCAGGCTCTTAGCAACTCCCCCCCTGCTGTGTGTCCTCAGTGAGCAGTAGGAGTTCAGTTTTGGTCATGCTGAGTTTGAGGCTCTATCAAGACATCTACACAGAGAAACCCAGTGGTTTGGAGTTTAGAAAAAAAATTTAGGGGGCACCTGGGTGGCTCAGATGGTTGAGCTTCTGACTTCAGCTCAGGTCATGATCTATGGTTCGTGAATTCAAGTGCCACATCCGGCTTGCTGTTGTCAGCACAGAGCTCACTTCAGATCCTCTGTCAGCCCTCCTACCTGCCCCTTCCACACACACTCTCTCTCAAAAATAAATAAAACATTTAGGGGCGTCTGGGTGGCTCCATCGATTGGGCAACTGACTTCAGCTCAGGTCATGATCTCATGGTCTGTGGGTTCAAGCCCCATGTCGAGTTCTGTGCTGACAGCTCAGAGCCTGGAGCCTGCTTCAGATTCTGTGTCTCCTTCTCTCTTCTTCCCCCAATGCTTGTGTTCTATCAAAAATAAATAAACATTAAAAATAAATAAATAAAACATTTAAAAAACAAAACAAAATTTAGATTGCACTCATGGATTTGGGAAATATATGCTTGTACATGAAATGGAACTCTGAAAGGAAGGAGAGGTAGTGTAGTGAAACAGGAAGAGAGGGTCTCTTGGGAACACCAGTATTCTAGACTCATTCCAAGAAGACTGCAATTAGGCAAGCCTGCAGAGTTAGGAAGAAAAGGAGAAGACAAGTTATTCAGTGACATCTTCATGGGCTAACTGGCTTTAAAGGACTCCAGTGTGCCTCTCTCCCTTCCCTCAGTGATCAGGAGTCACTTGGGCCAGTGGGTGTTTATGGCTATCTTCCTGGCCCTCAGGGACCCCCATCTACTTCTGCATTATTTCATCTCTCAGGCCAAGTTCTTAGCCCTATCTCGTAAATCATTTTGGTTATTTTAGCATGCAGCAGTCCATTACTGCATGCAGCAGTGCATTACTCACTTAATTGCCTTCCTTGGTCCTATTATCCAAAGACTCGTGTTTTAATTGTGTCGGGCTGGGAACCCTGCAGTTTCCTACCTTGAACACTCTCCTCACCTGTCATCTCTTCTTTCCTCTAAACCCTTTGCTCTGTGATCTCTGTTCTTGCTTTTCAGTTCAGCCTGTTTTCTGTGATCAGCCATCCAACCTCATTTTAAATAAAACCCGGTCATAGGCTCCTCTCAACCCATTTCCATGGCCAAGTCCCAATGTTGGATTAGGCCTATGATTGGCTTGTTCCTTTATTGTCTTCTTAGGGCCTCAGAATGTTATGGGAGGAAAAATCACAGAACCAGCATTGATTCAACTTCCCCCCCAAAAATCTTATATTTTTGAAACTTTGAAATCCTAATAATGTCTTTAATTTTCATAATATTCAATAATCTATAACTGAACAATTTATTTAAATGTTGCATAAAACAGATAAAGTGATAGTTATTTGTAATTATCCATGATAGCTTTTATAGATTTTATTTAGGAATGATATTGGATATATATTCTAGTAAATAGGCATTTTATAAATTACCTATTTTAAAAATATATAGTTTTGATTCCAAGGAGAAGAAATTCATTTTTAGTGTTTAAGCTAGATAATAAGTTTTATGCTTTGCCTAAATATATAGTCTTATGCATTGAGATTTTAAGGCTATCCTTTCTTTTTTTAATCTTTTCACCCAGTTGTCTTGAAATTTTGGCCATTAAATTGTTTCCTTAGTAGTCATTTGTTTTCCCATTTTCCTCCACCTTAAGCCAATATTACTGTCAGCATGAGTGGTTTTCCTAAGCTGACAATGTAATTGTCACAAAACCCTTATCAATTTATTTTCCTGTTGAGTTCTGCAACCTTAATATACTTTACAATACAATTTCTTAGGGGTTTTGAAATATGAAAAACTAATTCTTAGAGCTCTTCTTGTTGCCTTTGTGTTCATAGAGAGTAAGAAAATTATTCTAAACTTAACATTGCCTTTTTCTCAGCCTGTGTTTTGCATCATTCATTCTTCCCCAATGAGGACAAAACCACTGGCTCACAGATAGCAGATTCATTTCCATTTCTTAGCTCGCAGTGTGGCAAAGTACTGTCTGTAAGTAGGGCAGTCCGAGTGGGTTTGGGCAGGAGGGATGGCATTTAGCCCCTGTGACAAAGGACCAGCAGAAGTCTAGCAGAGTCTGGCTTTTGGAAGGGGTATTGTGCTTCATCATGTAAGGAAAAGCTAGTGGTGTTTGATGTCTTTTTTTTCTTTGGTAGCTTGGAAAGGATTAGTTTGGGATTCAGTCTCTAGGTGTGGTTGTGAGAAACAGTGTGGAATTCAAGAGTCTCTGGAGACCAAACTTAATGCTTGGTTGCAAAGGCCGGAGCTTTTATCCTTCAAAAGTAATTTTAAATCCTCCATAACCTTTTCTAAATATAAGGTATTCGGATATTCCAAATACATTTCTTTCTTTGAAATCTGGAGTGGTAAGGCTGCAACTTTGTAAGCTGCTTATTTGAGTAGGAAAAGTAAGTGAAATACTTAAAATCACTTTTAAGAAATTATATCACCTCAGCCTCCAACCCAAGAGTTTCTTTCTTTGATAAATTTTAAACATTTATGTGATACAATGTATACTAATGACTTTGAATAGTAACATGTACTGATTTCAAGCTAGAAAAAAGTGATACATTGTAACCCCCATATAACTACAAGTACATTAGACTCTCTTGTCTTCTCCTCTAAATTCCTCTTCCACTTGAATGCCTCCCTGCTGGTGTGTCACATATTGGATCAGTTGTTTGAAAGAACAAATTAGTTAGAATGTTGCTGCTTCTTCCATCTGTTTTGTTGAGCAGTATTGTTGATCTCTTTTCCCTGCACTAGAACTTTACCATTACACTCAAGGCCGCTGGTCTTAGCCTGTCTCTGCCCTGGGCATCTGCCTCAGCCATGAGCAAGCATTACCAGTGACACCACTTAATCCTCTGATATGAATAAAGAAGGAATCAGTGTGCTTTTTTCCATCATAATTAGGTCCCTTTAATTCTTATTTTTTAAAAAATTTGAGTCTAGTTGACACACAACATTACATTAGTGTCAGGTATACAACATAGCGATTCAGTATCTCTGCATTATGCTGTGCTTACCATAGATGTAGCTGCCATCTAGGTCCATACAATGCTATGACAATACCATCGACTATATTCTCTATGTTATGCCTTTTAATTCCTAAGACTTACTCATTCTGTAACTGGAATTTTGCCCACCGCATCTCCGTTCCTTCTGGCAACCAATCATTGGTTTGTTCTCTGTATCTATATCATTCTGCTTTTTGTCTTTTCTTTCTTTCTTTTTTTCTTTCTTTCTTTCTTTCTTTCTTTCTTTCTTTCTTTCTTTCTTTCGTTCTTTCTCTCTCTCTCTCTCTCTCTCTCTCTCTCTCTCTCTTCCTTCTTTCTTTTCTTTTCTTTTCTTTTCTTTTCTTTTCTTTTCTTTTCTTTCTTCATGTTCATTTATTTTTGAGAAGGGGAAGGGGCAGAGAGAGAGAGAGGGAGACACAGAATCTGAAGGAGGTTCCAGGCTCTTGAGCTGTCAGCACAGAGCCCAACACAAGGCTCGAACTCACAGACTGAGATCATGACCTGAGGCAAAGTCAGACACTTAACCAATTGAGCCACCCAGGTGCCCCTCTTTTTCTCTTTTTAGATTTCACATATGAGTGAAATCATATGCATTTGTCTTTCCTAGTCTGACTTATTTCACTTAGCATCATATCCTCTAGGTCCATCCCTGTTGTCACACATTGCAAGATATCATCCTTTTCTTCCTTCCTTCCTTCCTTCCTTCCTTCCTTCCTTCCTTCCTTCCTTCCTTCCTCTCTCTTTCTTTCTCTCTTTATCTCTCTCTCTGTCCCTCACCCCATCTCTCTTTCTCTCTCCCTTTCATTCTTTCACATTTATTTATCTTTGAAAGGCAGAAAGAGAGCACTAGTGGGGGAGAGGTAGAGACAAAGAGGGAGACACAGAATCAGAAGGTGTCTTTAGGCTCTGAGCTGTCAACACAGCCCGACGCAGGGCTGGAACCCATGAACCGTGAGATCATGATCTGAGCCAAAGCCAAATGCTCAGCCAACTAAGCCACTCAGGCACCCCAGATCTCATCCTTTTCTGTGGTTGTGTCATTCCATTGTACATATATGCCACATTGTTTCCCATTCATCTATTGATGGATTCTTTGGTTGCCTCCATATTGTGACTTTTTGTTCTTAACATTTTGTAACTTCACTAGTGTCCTTTCTCATTATGACACTGAAGGACTCATGATCATTAATGATTTTGTAAGTCTGTTGTAGCCTGAGATTTGGAACTTATTTATGTTAGTGTTTTACAATTACTTGATATTATTTTTATTATAGAAATGCAAAAATGGATTCTTGGGGCACCTGTGTAGTAGCTCAGTCAGTTGAGTATCTGACTCTTGATTTTGGCTCAGGTCACAATTCCAGAGTCATGGGATCAAGCCCCACATTGTGCTCCATGCTGAGCGTGGAGCCTGCTTAAGATTCTCTCCCTTGCTCACACGCTCTCTCCTCATAAAACAACAACAACAAATAAACAAAAACAGATAGATTCTTTAACAGACATAATGACTTGGTGCTATGTGTCATGAAAACAGGTTACTGAAAATGTGTATAATAGAAGTTAATTTATGATTCTATTAGCATATACCATATGCAGTTATATTAGTAGTGATGTAAAGAAAATGTGGAATAAAAAGCTTATATGTAAAAGTGATGATCTAGTAAGCATATGAATACACATACCCTTTTAAGTAGATTCCTATTAGTTTGTTCATTCCACTTTATTAATATTTCAATATTAATATTGATTAAATATTTCAAATAACAAGAATTATTGTTAGTGTAGTGGACAAATTAATTTTTTTCACTTTAAAATTGCAACACTGGGGCACTTGGGTGGCTCAGTTGATTAAGCATCCAACTCTTGATTTGGGGTCAGGTTATGATCTCATGATTTGTGAGGCTCTGTGCTGACAGTGTGGAGCCTGTTTAGGATTGTCTTTCTCTCCCTCTCTATGCCCTCCCTTGCTCACAGTCTCTCTCTCCCTCTCCCTCTCTCAAAACAAATAAGCTTAAAAAAATAAAATTACAACATCAAGTGTTTTGCTTCATTGTAGCATTTTCACTGTTTTTATTGACTGTTCTATGATGGTTTTATGTCAAAATGAAATGAGCCTTACCTTTTGAGGTAGTCAATATTTTTCTAATTTCCAGTGTACAGATGATAGAGAAAAAAGTGGAATATTCTTATTTTGGAGTTGAACTTGTGTTTAGATATATAAATGGTGCAATTTAACTTTTATTTATTTATTTTTTATAATAGTTTATTGTCTAATTGGTTTCCATAGAACACCCAGGGCTTCTCCCCATGAGTGTCCCCCCGTCACGACCATCACCCTCTTCCCCCCCTTCCCCCTCCCCTTTCATCCCTCAGTTCATTTTCAGTATTCATTAGTCTCTCATGTTTTGCATCCCTCGCTCTCCCCAACTCTATTCCTCCCTTCCCCTCCCTATGGTCCTCTGCTAGGTTTCTCCTGTTAGACCTGTGAGGGCAAACATATGGTATCTGTCCTTCTCCGCCTGACTTATTTCGCTTAGCATGACACCCTCAAGGTCCATCCATTTTCCTACAAATGGCCAGATTTCATTCTTTCTCATTGCCATGTAGTACTCCATTGTGTATATATATATACCACATCTTCTTGATTCATTCATCAGGTGATGGACATTTAGGCTCTTTCCATGATTTGGCTATTGTAGAAAGTGCTGCTGTGAACATTGGGGTACATGTGCTCCTATGCATCAGCATTTCCGTATCCTTTGGGTAAATCCCTAGCAGTGCTATTGCTGGGTCATAAGGGAGTTCTACTGATAGTTTTTTGAGGAACCTCCATACTGTTTTACAGAGCGGCTGCACCAGTTTACATTCCCACCAACAGTGTAGGAGAGTGCCCATCTCTCCACACCCTCACCAGCATCT
>NC_043701.1:123632358-123708237 GCF_006229205.1 Suricata suricatta | reverse complement strand
GTGGTATTTTAGTGTAGTTTTGATTTGTATTTCCCTGATGATGAGTGACGCTGAGCATCGTTTCATGTGCCTGTAGGCCATCTGGATGTCCTCTTTGGAGAAGTGTCTGTTCAGATCTTCTGCCCATTTCTTCACTGGATTATTTGTTTTTCAGGTATGGAGTTTAGTGAGTTCCTTGTAGATTTTGGATACTAGTCCTTTATCTGGTATGCCATTTGCCACTATCTTTTCCCATTCCATCGGTTCACTATTAGTTTTCTTGATTGTTTCCTTTGCAGTGCAGAAGCTTTTTATCTTGATGAGGTCCCAATAGTTCATTTTTGTTCTTGATTCCCTTGCCTTTGGGAATGTGTTGAGGAGGAAATTGGTTGAGGTCAAGGAGGCTGCTTCCTGATTTCTCCTCTAGGGTTTTTATGGTTTCCTGTCTCACATTCAGGTCCTTTATCCATTTTGAGTTTATTCTTGTGAATGGTGTAAGGGTCTAATTTCATTCTTCTACATGTTGCTGTCCAGCCCTCCCAACACCACCTGTTGAAGATACCAAATGTAAATTCTGTTATTTTTCTCCCCAAATTATCTCAATATTTCAACTTCTTTTTTGGTTATATTCATAGGTAACAAATGTGGTGGCCTCAAATGTGTGGAGAAATGTGATAAGTGAACTGATTGACCTTTGAATATCCCTATAATTTTTTACCGTCTTTTAGGACTAAAGTTCCATTTCAGATCAGAAGAAAGCAAGCCATGGATCCTCTCTTGAGAAAAAACACAGAATGCAAAATTTATTATGACACAAAATACACTATAATACAACATTTATAAACACAAAATTTATTATACATTTCTGGGCATTTTGTGAATTCCAGTTTAAGAAGCCATGTCTTGTACCTAGATGCTATTTCTGTTTAATTCAGAGGTTAAGTATCCAAAGTTAGTATGTTATTTTCCCATTTCTATAGAACTACTCTGGATTCATCCAAAAAGTATTTATTATCAATTTTGTGAATGTTATTGAATTGCGGTGTTGAGAAGAAGCCAGGAATTCTGAGGTAAACACAAGTTTGTACTCTCTCCTAGACGCATTATGAGAGGAACAAATAGTGTGGGCTGGGCAGTTCTTGGGCACATTGGGTTGAAGTAGACTTGAGAAGATTAGAAAGGTAAGGTGGAAGGAGTGGGTCATGTTTGCCTGGCTTCAAAGATCTTGTGATGACCTCAAATCCTCAAGTCCTTCTATCTTTAACGGAAGATCACTAGATTCTGTCAGGATGCATGTGTAGACCAAAGCAATGCTTTCCAAACTTGAGTAATGTAAGACAATTAAAAAAAAACCTAAGTATTGTGTCCTGGCAATGTTGACTTAATTTTTATTTCACAATACTTAAATATTGGAAAATGCAAACTTGGTCCAACTTGATATAGTATAGTTTGATATATTACTACCTCACATGTTGATATATTACTACCTGGTATCAGCTTGATTGTGAACATAAATTGTACAGTATTTAGTTATGAGACATTTATCCAGATGATTCAGAAGGTATTTATAGTAATTTAAAAAATATTATAATTGGCATGATGATATAAATCAAAACAGAAGTTACCTCTAAGGAGGAGAGGGAGACTACCTGGAAAGGGGCACATGAGAAATTTCTTGGGTGATAGAAACTTTATGTCCTAGTTTAAGTATTATTTTTTATGGATGCATGCCTTTATCAGAACTCATCAAATTATGCACTTTAATTCATTATATGTAAACTTTATCTTAATAAAGAAAACATTTAATCAGTAGAGAGACACAGTAGTTAAATGTTCTTTACAAGAATTTTCATTGCTCAGAGTCAGTCCATGAACTTTAGATTGGGACCCACAATCAAAGAGGACCTTCCAGGGGCACCTCGGTGGCTCAGTCAGTTAAGCGTCTGACTTTGGCTCAGGTCATGATCTTACAGTTTGTGGGTTTGTGCCTTGAGTTGGACTCTGTGCTGACAGCTAGCTCAGAGCCTGGAGCCTGTCTTCAGATTCTGTGTCTCGCTCTCTCTCTGACCCTTTCTGTTTATGTTGTTTCTCTCTTTCTCTAAAAAATAAATTTTAAAAAATACTGTAAAAAAATTCAAAGAGGACCTTCCAGGCTACTGAACAACATTTACAACTACACAGGGCTTTGGCTCAAACCCATGTGCTGCGTCCTACTGAGGTGAAACTGAACTTGACCATGAGCAAGGAAGACTCTGTGCCAGCAGCAGAGACAGCCTAAGCAGTATGACTTATGTCACCAAGTCTTTTGTGTCATCTTGATTACAACTCCGCCTGCTCCTTCCCTGATACTCCTCTGAGTATTCCTCCTTTGCCCTTGGTAGCCACATGGGAGGAGAGAGGAGTCGCAGTAGCGACATTGGAGAAGAGGGGAGGGTGATCTGAACAGCCCACAGAAAAAGGGATTCAAGAGAGCAGCAATCAAGATGATGAGAGTTTTAGTTGCTTTTTCCTCAGTCTGTATTTTTACAGTTAATACTTGTGGGAAAGGTCAAAATTGAAGACATTTTCTGAGGAGAGGTCAAAATTAAAGGTAGGTCCCTGTTCTGTGAGTTATTTCCTGTTCTTGTAGTTTTCCAGCTTGTGGAGGATAAAGGATGGGATTCTACAGTCTTTTCTGAGTGCCTGTTCCATACCAATTAAAGACTTTGTTTTTAAAGCAAACTATGCTTACAGCATACGTTTTAAAAAAATTCAATAATTATTTTATCATCCTATGACATGAACTCTTCCAAGTTGACACATTTTAGATAGGTGGGTATTGTCTGTAGGCTAAATGATTATTACCAAATTTAAATGATACAATTGGACATTAGTTGTCTGTTGCTGCGTAACAGATCACCATAATTTAGCAGCTTAAAACGATATTTATTATCTCATATATGTTCTTGGGGTTAGGAGCCCAGGAGCACCTTGGTGAGAAGTTTCTGGTTTCACAGCCCCTCTTGACGTCCTGCCAGGCCCCCGTCCTGTCAGCTGGGATTGCAGTGGTCTGCAGCCATGACGGGGTGGGGGACAGCTCACTTGCATGCCTGGCAGCTTAGTTCCCGTTGTTGGCAGGAGGCTGCAGTTCCTCACCACATGGGCTTCTCCTTGGAGTCCTTGAGTGTCCTCACAATGTGGATGTCTCCATTGGGCTGCTGTGTGTCCTCACAACATGGAGCTGACTTCGCCCATAGTGAGGGATACTAGACAGGGTACAGTGGAGACTGCAGTGTCTTCTGTCTTCACTTCATAAGGCACAGTCTTCCACTTTCACTGTTTCCTGGGCTGGACTCTAAGTTCTTACGTGTATAGCCCAGCCAGGGGGAGACATACACGCACACTTCTAAAGTCAGTGACAAAAAAGACAGAAAGTGCTGCTACTAAGACAAAAAGGGCACTGAGTTAGAGTGTAGCGGGGGGTGCCAGACAAGACCCCTGAGAGGAAGGAAGTAACCTTTAAGCCGAGACCAAATGGATGAGAAGGAGCCTGTCATGGCAAGGGCTGGGAGGGGAAAGAGAAGAGTCTGTGCGAGGCTCCAAGGAAGGAAAGGATTCGGCCTGTTGCAGGAATGGTGTGGCACAGTTGAAGAGGTAGGCTAGTGCCGAATCGTGCAGGTGGATCCTAAGAAATCGAATTTTAATATCAATGCCATGTGTATTTGCACTTCGGTTCATCTGCATGTAATGGATCCCCCATCCCACACACATACCTCCCCCAAGAAGACTGGTTCATACAAGATAACAGTTTATCCTTTTTCTCTCCTATGAAATGAATCTTATGGTAGAAAGTCCAGGGACCCAGGTTCCTATTGATTCACTTATTCATTCAACATTTTTTGGCTCCATTATCCTATTGTGTGGCTTCCATCCCAAAGGTGGCATCGTGGCCTAATATGGTGACTCTGGCTCTAGTCATTACATCCTTGCTGTAGAGCAGAAGAAGAGTGAAAGTCAAAAGAGCAAAATGAACGCCCCCTCCCAGCTGCTCAGTTCCTTTAGGTAGCCTTCCTAGAAGTCCGGCATGACACTCCCACCTGCAGCCAGCCAGCCAGAACTTACTCATACGGCCCTCCTTCAGTTGTGAGGGAGAGTGTAAACTTTTATTTTGGCTGAGGAATACCCAACTAAAACCTCATGTTTCTTTTACTGAGGGGAAGGAAAATGAATGTTGGGGTCGGCAACCAGCAGCCTGTGCCACAAATGGAAAGTCACTGAAAGGCTCAAAACCAGGAGCTACATGATGCTTTTAAAAAAAAACTTACTCTGGCTTGTGGTGAAAAATGGCTGACAAAGGGGAAGGGTGGGGTGGGGAGCCCAGTGAGGAGCCCGTGCAGTGGTTCAGGGGCTTAGGTAATGGGTTACGTGAGGGGCAGTGGTGCTAGAAGTGGGTGGATCTGGGCCCTATGTCGGAGTTAAGATCTACAGGTCTTGGTAACAGAAGTGTGAGGGAAAGGGAGGCATCAAGAATGAAATTCAGGTTTTCTGTTTGAGCAGTTCTGAGAATGAGGAAATTACAGAAATGAGGAAGAGCAGCCAGGGCTTGGAGGGAAGATTAGGAGCTTAGTTTTGAGTTTCAGGGTTAAGATATCTATGGAAGGTGTCGACTAAGCATTTGACTTTATATTTCAGGAGTTCAGAAAGGAAGTTAGACTGCATCCATTGTGTTTGTAGCCACTGGGATATTTAAAATCTCCCAAGGAAGGGATATACAGAGGGAAGAGAATGGGGAATGTGTCTTAGCTCCATGAGATACTAAAATCTAGAGATTGGAGAGGGAGGGTGCTGTTACAAGAAGAAAGTGAGAAGGAATGGCCAACGAAAACCAGGAGTGCAGTGTCTTGGAAACCTGGAAAGGTAGGACTTTAAGATGGAGTGTTTCATTTCTGAGAGGCTGAATAAGGTATGGCCAGGAGGCATCCCTCAGATGTGGGAACCTGGAGGTCATTAGTGCCCTTGAAAGGAATGTTTTGGGGAAGTGGTGGGGATGGAGGCCCTGTGAGTGTGTTCAGGTGTGAGTGGGGACCCAGCGGCACCTGACTGTTATATATAGAGTGTAGGCTTCTGAAATTCTGCGAGGTCATCACCACAGGAAAATGAAAACCCTAAGATAATTGGAAGAGGCAAGATGGAGCCCATAAAGTGGGAATAAGGTGCTAGTTGCTGGAATGCAGGTCAAAAATAGATGTAGAAACAAAAGAACAGTTTGTCAAGTTATTGAACACTTACCAGTGCCATCAGTTGTCAGGAGCGGAGATGGTTGTGAGGAAATTGTTCCCTCGAAGTACCCTTCCCTGCCGGCAGCCCACAAGCACAGTCCATTTCAATAAAGGCTGAAAGGAGGGGAAACCTGTGTGATGTGCGTGTGCCAGCAACACTGTCTAATTATTGGGACCCGTTCTCAAAGCCAGGAGATTATAAGCAAAGAATTGATGGCCCCCCAAATCACAGCGGCATCACATTTCTTATGTTTGAAGACTTGTTTAAAAGAATCTTGGACAAGCTGAGCCTGGCTAATGCGCACCTGCTAGAAATAATTTCTTTTTTTGCAGCAAAAGAGAAGGTCCCCAGTGTTCTGGCCACAGTTCCTCTTTCCAGCAGGAATGAGTAATTCCCTGTGATTAAGAAATTCCTGGCACCTGGCAGCAAGAAGAGCCCACCCCCCTGGTGTCAATGATGTGAAAACGGTCCACCAGATCTTTATATCGTAAAGCGGGTATTTATATCTGTGCGTTGGTCGGCTTCTGTGGATTGCCGTGTCCCTTAAGTACTGTAATCAATGCCACACTGAGTGGCCCCCAGTTCTATGAATAGTTACTTCCTCACTTGCATCTCAGGGGCACCTTCTCTACTCAGAATCTTAATTTTGTCATGAGTAATTGGGAGAGAAGACAAGCCAGACTTTAAGTTAGACCCATAATCTGATGAGTTATTTCTGGCTCCTCTCGATGGTCCATTATGCCGTAGAGAGAGTGAGAATTTATGTTCCCTGAGCTTCTGGCTTTGCCCTCTTTTAGGAAGTAGCAAGGGAGCTGGACTGCACACATCCTGTCTGTACTGCAGTAATCTTCACAGTGTGGTCTCCAGACCAACAGCATCCAAGCTGCCTGAGGGTTCACTGGAAATGCATTCTCTCTCTAACCAAGGCCTATATCCAAACTGAGAAGTATCCAAACTAGGAAGTGGTTCCCAACAATCTGTTTTAACAAGCCCTCCAGGTGATCCGGTTGCAAGGCCTGCAAGGACTTCTGAGAAGGACTGCCCTAACCAAAGAGAGGTTATGAAACTCTTTATCATTTAGCTGCTTTGGTTTTCTTTTTTAATTCTCCAAAAATGGTAAGAATAATTTTGTTCACCAAAAAGGTCTTAGAACATGTTCATGTTTTATTAAAATTTTTTAAATGTTTATTTATTTTTGAAGGTGAGAGACCTGAGCTCAAATTGGACAGCCAACTGACTGAGCTGCCTGTGTGCACAGTTGGTGTTTTATTTAATGCACCAACATCGGGGCACCTGGGTGGCTCAGTCGGTTAAGTGGCCAACTTCAGCTCAGGTCATGATCTCACAGTTCGTGGGTTCAAGATCCATGTCAGGCTCTGTGCTCATAGCTCAGATTCTGTGTCTCCCTCTCTCTCTTACCCTCCTCTGCTCACACTCTGTGTGTGTCTTTCTCTCAAAAATAAATTAACATAAACAAATAATACAACAACATCTGTAACACATTTTTGACTTTATTTGTAGTTAAGAACATTCTTGTTTGACTTTGTAGGAGAGGCCTTCCTACATCCTGGTAGTAGGGAAGGGGCCTCCTTTCTGTCTCTGCCATCTGCCTCATCCCTGGGTGGGGTGGTTCCCTTCCCTGCATTCGTTCAAAATGGATGATAACCGCAGGCCTGTCTGGTTCTGTGGGCGTGACCAGATCTGAGCCCCACGCCCGTCATGTAGGGACACACAGCTGCTGGTGCTGCAGCTTTGTTTTTGGCAGGGAGGAGGGGAAGGGATGGCTTACGTAACAGCATTTTCAAAGTGTATAGGTGATGAAATTAGATCTATAAAGATCTCAGTAACTTGTCAAAGAAGGTATCTTTGGTAAATGTAAATTTTAAAAAATCTAAAAAAATCTAAAAGGGTGAGTGAACTTTTATTTCACACCAGAAATGACTAATAAAATAAGTGAAGAACATGCATTCTTTAAACATTTTTCTAACATTTATTCATTTGTGTGTGTGTGTGTGTGTGTGTGTGTGTGTGTGTGTGTGTATGAGAGAGAGAGAGGCAGAGAGAGAGGGAGATACAGGATCTGAAGCAGGCTCCAGGCTTTGAGCTGTCAGCACAGAGCCCGAGGTGGGGCTCAAACTCAAGGACCATGAGATTATGACCTGAGCTGAAGTCGGACGCTCAACCGACTGAGCCAC
Organism: Suricata suricatta; assembly: GCF_006229205.1. Taxonomy (NCBI): domain Eukaryota; kingdom Metazoa; phylum Chordata; class Mammalia; order Carnivora; family Herpestidae; genus Suricata; species Suricata suricatta. The sequence continues at coordinate 123,700,804 of NC_043701.1, read as the reverse complement.
CTAGGCACTCTAGAAACATGCATTCTTTAAAAATATGCACAAGTAAACTTGTTTTATTGTTAAAATGGTGCATTTGTATATTTCCCTATCAGCAGAGTGGTGTGTTGCTTCACCTCCTTGCTGCCTTTGGTTTGCTGAGTGTAACCTGTGTTAAGAGCATGCATCACTTTCTTATACATCATAGTTGATTTAATTTAGTTTTGATCTTTTCCTTACTAAAATTTTTATACCATGATAAAATTAAGAAGAAATTGGGGTGAGCACCTGGGTACTTCAGTTGGTTAAGCTCTCTCGACTTCGGTCGTGGTCTCGTAGTTTTTGCTTTCTGTTGTCAGCGAGGCACCTTCAATTCTATCTCTTTCTGTCTCTGCCCCTCCCCTGCGTGCTCCCTCTCAAAAATAAACATTAAAAAAAGAGAGAAGAAATTGGGGTAGGTTTGCCAGTTTGAGCAAATAAAAACAGAGTGCCTAGTTAAATTTCAAATCCGATGAATAGAGGACAGTGCTTTTCCCATGCAAAATTGGGACATATTTATTCATTGTTTATCTGGGATTTCAGTTTAACAGGTGTCTGGTATTTTATCGGACAACCCTAAAGTCATAGTAACTAAATTATAGTGTCTAATCATTACGGGCATTGAAAATTGCCCCGCCTATCAACTAAAGTTACGGCCTTAGCGAAGATTGGCTATGGGCTGCGTACAGCCCAGAGGCAACCTAGAGGCGGCCTCACTCCTCAAGAAATCACATGCGAAGGCCGTGAATATGAGTGGTAGACTTCTAGGGATAATCTTGAGCACATTCTGTATCGTTTACAGTGCAACTTAAGAATAGGTAATTAAAACAACTTAAATTAAAAAAGTTATAATGCAGTACTCATAACTTAAAGTTGACCATCTTAACTATTTTAAGCATACAGTTCAGTGGTCTTAAGTACATTCACATTAGTGGCCACCCATCACCACCACCCATCTTCAGAATGGAATTTCATCTCACAAAACTGAAGTCCACGCCCACTGAACAGTGACTCTTTGTCCTCCCCTCTATCCGCCCCTGGCATCCACCATTTTACTTTCTGTCTCTAATTGACTAGGTGCTTGGGCTGCTTCCACCTTTTGGCTGTCGTTGAATAATCCACATATCTATCTCTTTGGGACCCTGCTTTCAGTTCCTTTGGGTGTATACCTGAAGGAAAATTGCTGGATCATATGGTAATTCTATGTTTACTCTCTTCAAGGCAGCCCTGTCGTGCCGTTTTCCATAGAAGCTGCAACATTTTATGTTCTCGCCAGCAGTGCACTAGGGTTCCAATTCCTCCATCTTCTCAACAACATTCATCAGTGTTTGGGCTGTTTCCATAGTAGCCATCCTAATGGGTGTGAGGTGACACCCCGTATTTAAAAAATAGATCACTAAATGACTTAGTGCTTTATCACTGGTAATGAGTTATTTGATTAAAGGGCACTGGTGTGATGTTACCTGGCAGTTGAGAACGGCTGTCCTCCTGTGTGGTTTACTGGTTGCAGGGGAAATTTATACTGGGATTAGGATGGAGAAGTTGGATGGCATTTTCAGAATCTTTTGAGACATTCTTTTTTAAAAATGTTTATTTTTGAGAGAGAGTGCGAGTAGAGGAGGGAGAGAGAGAGAGGGTGACACAGAATTGGAAGCAGGCTCTAGGCTGTCAGCACAGAGCCCGATGTGGGGCTCGAACCCATAAACTGCTAGACCATGACGTGACTTGAAGTTGGATGCTTAACCGCCTGAGCCACCCAGGGGCCCCAAACATTCTTAAGAGAATGGCTGCTTTATTTTGTTTTTCATAAATTCCCAGAACTTCAACTGTGTTTATTTTATTTTATTTTATTTTATTATTATTTTTTAAAGTAGTTTATTGTTAAATTGGTTTCCATACAACACCCAGTGATCTTCCCCACAAGTGCCCTCCTCCATCACCACCACCTCTTCTCTCCCCTCCCCCTTCCCCTTCAACCCTCAGTTCATTTTCAGTATTCAATAGTCTTTCAGGTTTTGTGTCCCTCTCTCTCCCCAACTCTCTTTCCCTCTTTTTAGAATGCGTGTTCAACTAGTCATGTGTTATGAAAAAAGAATTCCATGGTCAAAGTTTTAGAAGTACTATCCATTATATTCCCAACTTTGTTTGGTTGTGGAAACCTTTGTGTGTAACTTCTTTCAAGATGATAATTTGTGAAAGTTTTACAGATTAGTAAAATTTATTTCAAATTGCATTCTTCACATTAACTTAAATAGTGCTAAATGAATATATATGTTTGTAATTATTCCATAAATAAATTTAAAAAACATTTGCTATAGAAAAGGAGTAGTTGAATGAGACTATAAGCATGTCATATTCTGAAATCCTAGTCTGGGAGTATCGTAGTCAAAGATTATGCTCCATAAACCTAATGACCCTCTTTCTGCACTGTCAGCAGAAACAGATTTTCAACATCATTTCAAAATGAAATGAGGAAATACCAAACCCACACTCCACACTTGAGTGCTAATGGGTACTTTATCTGAAATACTGTCCTTTCCACTGTGACCGTGTCCCAAAGAATTTGGTCAACTGATATTTAACGAGTATCTGCTATCTGCCAGGCACCATGTTGGTATTGAGGACGCATAGATCAGCACATTTTGATTCTGCTCAGGGTTCCTCAGGCATGACGGTGAGCTTGTTTTAGGTTCTTGGAATGCTTTGTGAATAGAATTGCATTTTGGTATTTTTGTTTTGCTGTTTGCAGTAGCTAAAATAAAGGAAATGATAGTACCTTTGTTTCTGTAAATAACAATAAACATAAAAAATAAATTCTTATGGTGTTTTGTGGTATCCAGCAGTCCTCAAAGTAGGAGCTTTCTCCTCATTTCATGGATGAGAAGACAGAGATTTGGAGCTCTTAGGTATGTTGCACAGAGAATTAATATGAGCACCTGACTGGGAGTCATTCTAATTAGCATTCTTACTCTTCCCTTCTGGACGGGAAATACTTTCTGTGTTCCTTTTTTATAGCATGGTCCCGTAAAAATTTATCCTTGATTCTATGGTTGTTTTAAGGCTTGTTCTTTTTTAAGTGACATTGGATATAAAAGTAAATTAAATTCCTCATATTTTACTCTTCTTACGTATTTTTAATCAACATTTGGCACTTGTGGACTTGAAAATATTTCAACTGCATTTCAAAATTATTACTTTGTGATCAAATTGAACATTATTATAATGGCATGAAGTAAATATCTCTGCAATAGGCTTTAAAAATATTTTGTAGATATCTTATTCAACAGAGGTCATTGTAGGAATTTTGAGTTTTATGCTTTTAAATGGATCCTGAAGTCAATGATTATTTAGATTTTAGGTCTCTCTGAATTCATGAGCATTCTGCTAACTATTTTGGCCAGCGGCGTTTTCTTTTAAGCTAATTTATTCTGGTTTCTCTCTGTGCCTTGAGACTTTAAATGGCTAACTTTGCATGAAACAATCTTACACTAGGACCATCTGGTGCATCAAGGTGACCGATTCTAAATCATTTGGTTAAATTTTCTTTCTTGAATGTTCTCTGCTATATATGTGCATACCTAAATACCTTAATCTGGATATCTTGGATTGTATTTTAGACTTAAGACAATATCATTACTTCTTAGTTTTTGGCTCCTTATTTCATACAATGTGATGGCAACTGTCATTTCAGGCACAATTATAGAATCATGCCATAATAAAACCTCTTTAATACTTCACCCTAACTTGCCAGCATTAGTATATGAAATTTGACATTAAACTCTTCTTATTTATTTTTTTAATTTTTTAATGTTTATTTATTTTTGAGAGAGAGAGACAGCATGCAAGCAGGGGAGGGGCAGAGAGAGAGGGAGACACAGAATCTGAAGAGGCTCCAGGCTCTGAGCTGTCAGCACAGAGCTCGACACAGGACTCAAACCTGTGAACTATGAGATCATGACCTGAGCCAAAGTTGGACGCTTAACCACCTGAGCCATCCAGGTGCCCCATATACTCTTCTTGTTTATCAATCCCAAACATTGAAGTTAGAACGTCTTAGAGGGGCTGGATTGGATTTTAGGCTGAGTTAGTGTCAAGGTTTATGTGGTCTCCTGTGTCCGATTCCACTCTCCTTCCTGACAGACCCGTGGTGGGAAGTTGTGTGGGTGGGTAAGCATCAGGCTGCACTTACTTCCCAGCACTGCTGTGTGGCCTTGTGAGCTGAGCAGAATGGGCTGGGGGGTGGAGTGGGGAGACCACGGTCTTAAAAGGCAGAGGACCTGAGATGCGTTTGGTTCTGAGTGAGCTCTTTAATCTCTCTTCATTTCCTTATTCTAAGTAGTAAGTAGCATCTATTCTGTTCTGACTACTTCACTGATTACTGTTGCAAGGATAAATAAGATTTGATTTGTGAAGACTTTGTAAATTCAAACTCCAATACAAAAATTATTTTGGTATTAATTTGAAGAGATTAGTTACATGTGTCATCTCATTAAGATGGAGAATTAAAATAATTTATGTTAAAAGTATTTTTACAATTTCAAAGTGATTTTCCATATAGGTCACATTTGAACATTTTTATACCATTCTGAAATAGGAAGAGATGCTGGTATTATTAGCTTTATTCCGCTAATAAGGGAACTGAGAGGTTTGGTACCCAGACATAAAGTCCAGACATAAGTACCTGAGCCAGGACATGGAGAATTAAGATCCCAGAGCTTCTCCTTGGCCTCGGACCACTGTCCCAACCCACTTTCCCTTCGTGACTGAATAGGTAATAAGAAAGTCATCACTTGGTGGTTTCCTGTCCCCTCCTTTCAGCCAACCCTGTAACATAGGTAAAGGGAGAGCTGCTTGGGTTGAAGCAACAGAAGAGCATCCCAGGGACCAATAGCTTCAAACCTGGGGTCATTTCAGTGGAATCTGTCTCTACCCTCTCCCTTTGACCTTTCTAGGAAAATTATAGCCCAGTGCTTTTTCCCCATATCATGCTTATTGTAACTTCCTGAGTCACAATTTTAAACTTCCTGGTAGCCAAGAATATGTGCCTGGGGAAGTGTTTTAATGGCAGCAACCCGATGGTAGGGGAAGGGATGTGTATAATTTGTGCAGCAAACACATTATTTTTACATGGGCAGGTCATTTATTTGTGAGGGTGACTTGCTGAGTGGAGTTACTGGAAGGAGGAGGGGACAGGAAGGCTTGGCACTACCATGAACTCTTATATTATTTGACTTGCCTTATTTCTCCAAGTAGATTGTTCTAAAGGACTTTTCAAGGACCTTATGTAAGGCTTATTTGCATATCCCACGAGGTCTTACACAGGTGTTCTGTAAATATCTGAGTGACTAAATGAATAAAACATTGAGGAAAGTCCTGGAATAGTTTAATAGTTTATCTTAAGGGCTACTTTTATAGTAAATTGTACTCTAAATATGTTCATCTATTCAACAAATATTTGCTGAGCACGAGCTATGTGCTAGACACTGTTCTGGAGATTCAGACTAATCTAGTGAACAAAACAGATTTCTGTTCTCTTGGAGCTTACTTTTATGTTTTAGTTTAGAAAAAATAGATATAAACATTTGGAAGGAATTAATTGGTAAAGGCATTTATTCTAATTACAGCTTGCCTGAGGAAATTGTCAGTACACTTTCTACATTTACCTTAATGATGTGGAGTACGTGTGAAGTGATGACAATAATGAATGTGCATGTAAATGTATATATGCAATTACCAGTAAATTAGATTGTTAGGTCTGGGGAGCATACAGCTTTTTCTTTTTAAACTTTCTGCAGAATATTTGGCCGAAAGATTAATCAAGGATTCATTGTATTCTTCTATGATTTCCATGTTATCCACGTATCTTTTAATGCATAACAAATATTTTTATGAAATGTGAATGAAGCATACTTTAATTTGGCTTTATATCTCAAAATGCAAATGGGACAGTTGAAAACAGTTTGTATTCCATCTCTTTGCAGGGCAATCCCACAATTAAAATTGGCTACTATGTCATCAATTTTTTAAATCTTTTATTCCTTTTCTTTATTTTTCTCAAAATAAACTGAAAAAGACCAATAAAAAAGGTGAAAAAAGTATGTTCACAATTTTCATAATTTATTTATAATTCATATTCTTTTAGGAGATGGTATAACTGATTTCATAAAAAACTTCATTGAATTGATTTGAGGTAATCTGTTCAGCCTTTGTTCCTACTCATCACAGCCTGTATGGTATAGAAGTTTAGAGCTAAGACTGGAACCAGATGATCTGGTCCAATTCCCGTCTGGCTTTGTTTGGGAGGTAAAAGTGCACACTGGTGTTAGACTCAGCTCACAAAAACTGAAGACAAAATGACGCCTCTGTGACCCAGCTGAGCCAGGTGGCAGGTGAGGGTGCCAAGGGGCTCCCTGCCGGTGATGTTGTTTGGGATGCCTTTTCTTGCAGCTACTCCTGGAAATTGCCATTTGTCTGGGAAATGGCTACTTAGTTCTTTTAAGTTTGCAAGGTTGCATAAAGTGAGCAGGTCATTACTGTGCTAGGAGTTCAGAATCCAAAATTAAGAGACAATGGTAACAGAGAAAGTAAGATAAAAGTGGAAGCTGCCTAGTATCAACAGGTATCCATAGCAGCGGGTGAGAATAGACAGATGAAAACATGAAGTTTTTATATGATAGGTAAGGAGAAAGAAGGTAATTAGAAGAACAAATGATTAGGTCCCTATAAACTGTTCTTTGAACACAGTGCCTGTTATAGACTGAAGGGGCTCCCTTAAGAGCATTATTTTGGTAGAAGGAAACAAGAATGCCTAAAAAGTACAAAGTACAGTATTTTTATTTTTGGCCCTTGTTCTTTCACTTTCTAAGAAATTTTTTAGTTTTATGATTAAGAGCTTAGAATCTAAGAAATTTTTTAGTTTTATGATTAAGAGCCCTTGTTCTTTCACTTTCTTAGAAATTTTTTAGTTTTATGATTAAGAGCTTAGTTTTATGATTAAGAGCTTGTCTTCTAGAAAAGACACAGCTTCCCTCTCTCTGCCCTACCTCTAACTCCATGCATCCCCATTACTTCTTCCTTCATAGTCCATCTTCCCCTTGCCAACAGTCATCCTTCTGATTATTTTAATTTCTTTTTCAGAAACCTTTCTTGGTTCCCTACTTTCTACAAAACTAAGACGAACTCCTTGGTATACTTTCCAGATTGGTTGGTTGTTGTGCATGTGTGTGCATGTTATAATACTCCAAAGTTTTTGCTCTTATTCTTTAAAGATTTTGAGGTAAACCAGTTTCTGATCCTTGAAATAATGCTTAAATGCTCACACTGTTTAGCTCATACTATTTTCTTGGCCTCTAATGCTCTCTATTTTTTTTGTCTAGAAGAATCTCACTTCTGCTTTAAGGCCAGCTTACATGTCACCTCCACTGTGAAACCTCCCTGGTCTATTCCAGGATGAGAATTAATAAAATGTTCCCTTCATCGCATTTCTGCCATTATGTTCAGAGGAACACAGCTGAATCTAGAGTTGCTATAATTCATTATCCCACTAAATAGGCAAAGAAGCAAGACCATTTGACCTATACTTAGGCAAAAGGGGAATGACATCAGACACAACTTGAGTTCATAGGAAAGAATGAAGAGCACCAGAAATGGTAAATACATGGGTAAACATAAATATGATTACTGTTGTAACAGTAATCATAAATAGACAGGTGTTTTAGTTAGTTTACTCTAAGTATGAGTGTATCTCTCCCCAGATCGAATGGGGAGATGCTGCTTGGTGATGCGTCTTTGCATTCCAGAACAGTGCCATGTACAGTAAACATTTGATATGCTCTTATATATATATTTATTTATTTATTGTATTTTCAAAACGTTTATTTATTTTTGAGAGAGAGAGAGATGAACACGAGCAAGGGAGGGGCAGAAAGAGAGGGAAACGGAAGATCCAAAGAAGGCTCCAGGTTCTGAGCTGTGAGCACAGAGCTCAGATATGGGGCTTGAACTCAGGAGCTGTGAGATCATGACCTGAGCTGAAGTCAGCCCCTCAACTGACTTAGCCACCCAGGCTCTCCGTCATTTGATATATTCATGCAGAGATATGTGTATTCAAGAAATGTTTTAGCGCCTGCATGTAGTAGGGACTTCAGTATATAAGAAGGCAAATGAGAGGATTTCTTTACCTGAAGCACCTCAGAGCCTAATTAATATGCAAACAGCTAATTATCTAATCAGAAAAACAGGTTCCCTGGAAGAGGCATAAACCAGGAGTTCAGGGAGTCCAGAAAGAGAAATATACAGCTTATATATCTACTTATACACCTACCTGCTTTTCTATCTATATAATCTTCATTATGGGTAAGGTTTAAGAACAGGCAGATTATTGATTAAATTAATAAAATAGAAGCAAATCCTAAAAGTGTAGCAAAGAGAAGATTTAGGGGTATTTTCTCTGATTTTTGCAAAGTCTCCTGGAAATAAAAGGTCCCATTATCAGATTTTTTTGTACCTTCTGCACCTTTTGTAAACTTTCTTTATAGCTCTTAATTTGACTTTGTGTACAGTGCTTCCAATTGTTTTTTTCCTGTTCTTAATTTTTCCCTACTAATTTTATACTTACGACAATGTGCCTGAAAGCAGTCCCCATTCCCATAAATGGTTATCATATCCTTTTATATTTGTGATAAAGTAAGGATATATATTTTTTGTTAAAGGTATTTGAGCCATTTTAGATGTACAGACATTATGGTATCTTTTATAAGGGACAAATAGTCATTATTTATTTTCAGTCTTTAAACTGGCACAATACCAACAGCTTCTACTAGAGGAGTGATGTGGTCACACAAACTCACAGATAACAAGGATAAGAACAGAGTGAAATGATAATTAAAAATTAGAAATTGTATTTAAAGATGCTGAAAAATATCACAGAGTAGACAAAAACCAGAGGGAAATTTAACCTCAAAAAACTGATTAGAATTGTTAATTTGTAACTTGCTGACTCAATACCCCCCTTTTTTTGTCATAACTTTCAATGGCATACTGTAGCCATACTGGCTTTAGGGAGCAGGGATCAGAAATCAGGGTTGAAAGAGGAAATCTTGGCAGCAGGAGCACCTCAAAAAATGGATAAGTACTTGCACACATCTCAGGAAGATTTTAAGGAACCTGGCTTAAATGGTCACTCAGAAACAGGTGGAGATGAGAAAGAGAATTACCTGTCAGTAAGGATATGGAAGATCAGAACAGCCCTCAGCCATCTTAATCTTTTTTTTTTTTTAAGTTTATTTATTTTTGAGAGAGAGCTCATGTGTGTGAGTGAGGGGAGGGGCAGAGAGAGAGAGAGAATCCCAAGCAGGCTCTGTATTGACTGTAGATGCAGGGCTTAAACTTAGAAACATGAGATCATTACCTGAGTCAAAGTTGGACGCTTAACCAACCAAGCCACCCAGGCACTCCCACAGCCAATTTAATCTAATTGGTATTTATAGAATACAATATACAACAAGTACAGAGTACTCATTATTTTCAAGTGCATATAGAATATTCTCCAAGGTAGACTATGTCTTGGGCCATAAGACAAGTTTCAATAGATTTCAAAAGATTGAAACTTACAGAATATGTTTTCTGTCTACAATGGAAATAAATTAAAAGTCAACAACCATAAAACATTTAGGAAAGCCTGAAATACTTAGAAATTAAATGCTGCTAAACATTCGTAAGTCAAGAAATCAAAAAGAAAATTAGAATAATTTTGAATTGGATGGTAAAACCCAGCATATCAAAATTAGAAAAAAGAAGTTATATAGGATACAGCTATAGAAGGGATACTTATTGCCTTAAATGTTTATGACAGAAAAGAAATGAATGTCTAAAATAATTGATCTAAGCTCATACCTTTGCATGTTAGTATACTATAAAATGAAGAAAAACAATTAAACCCAAAGCATCCGAAGGAAAGAAAATAATTATAAATGTCAGAAAGCAGTTAAAAAAAGACAAATAAAGGAAAATCAGTGAAACCAAAGGTAGATTCTCTGAAAATATGAGTAGTGTTGATAAACCTCTACCTAGACTGATTTTAAAAAAAGGGACTATCTGTAAAAAAAGTTAGAACTAAGAAATGAGGTTAGCAAAGTTGCCAGATATAAGGACAATGTACAAAATTAGTAGTATTTTTGTATGTAAGCAATAAACTATTGGAAAATTGGAAAATTACATTATCCCAAACCATGAAATACTAAATTATGCCAAACCTGTCAATGAAAAGTGCAAAAACATTACTTAAGCTAAAGAATATCTAAATAAATGTAGAAGCATATCATGTTCATGGATTGGAAGCGTAGTCACTGCTAAATTTCCATCTTATGATAGCCAAAGCAGTTTTTACATAGAAGAAAAATATTGGAGGAGTTATATTACCTGATTATGATAAAACTATGTAATTAAGACATAGTGGGTACCGGAGAAAGGTTAGACATATGGATCAGTGGACTAGTAGCAAAATTCAGAAAAAAATTTATTATATATAATTATCAATTTGTATAGTATCAGATTTCAACAAAAATGGTAAGGCAATTTAATGGGGAATGAATATGTCTTTCCAAGAAATACTACTGAATAAATGGAAATCTACATTGAAAAAAGTTAACATCAGCTTTTACCTCATACTATACTAAAAAATTAATTCAAAATGAATTGTGGTCCTAAATACCAAAGCTAAAGCTGTATAACTTTTAGAAGAAGAATGGAAAAATCTTTATGACCTTGGGAAATGCAAAGATTTCTCAGGACACAAAAAATCATGATCATAAAAGAATATAATTCATAAAGATCAAAATCAAAACTTGGCTTTTTAAAAAGTAATTAATTAATTAATTTGTTTTTAAAGTTTAGCTATTTTGAAAGAGAGACAGAGAGACTGACAGAGAGGGAGAGACAGAATCCCAAGCAGGTTTTGTGCTGACAACATACAGCCTGATGCAGGGCTCATGAACCCACTAACTGTGAGATCATGACCTGAGCTGAGATCCAGTTGGAGGCTTACCCAACTGAGTCACCTAGTTGCCCCAAAAGTTTTCCTCTTTAAAAGGTATCATTAATGGGTGCCTGGGTGACTCAACTGCTTGAGCGTCTGACTTTGGCTCAGGTCATGATCTCACCATTTGTGAGTTTAAGCCCCACATCTTGCTGGTGTCATTGCAGAGCCCACTTCGGATTTTCTGTCCCCCTCTCTCTGCCCCTCCCCACTTGCATGCACTCTCTTTCTCTCAAAAATAAAATAAACATTATAAAAGGTATCATTAAAAAGATAACTTATAGAAACAGAAACAAAATATTACAATATAAATGCCTGACTTGAATCTGGAATGTGTAAAGAACTCCTAGAACTCAGTAATACTAAGACAAATCACATAACAAAAGTGTTTAGAAAAAAATTGGAATAGCAGTTCACAAGTAAAAATATATGAATAGCCAATAGGATATGAAAAGATGTTCAACATGAGTGACTTGGGGAAATGGAAGCCTGAGGAGGTCTTCATTGGAAGAACTTATCCAGGTCTACATCCTTTCTGTTTTCTGGAGCCCTGCCCAATCTTTCTGTGCTATAGGTTTTGATGTCTTGGAGTTTTGATCCTGTGCTTGCTTGACTTCTGGATACTTCCTGGCTCAGAGCCCTGAGATTAGGACCAGTTCTGTCCTATTTCTTGAAAAGCTTAGATTTTTGTACATTCTTCCTAGAAGAGAATAGACTCCTTACACAAAAATATGGAAGCAAACCAGTGGCTTTTCTTTTCTTTAAAAAAATTTTTTTAATGTTTTTCATTTATTTTTGAGAGACAGAGACAGCGCAAGCAGGGGAGGGTCAGAGAGAGAGGGAGACACAGAATCCAAAGCAGGCTTCAGACTCTGAACTGTCAGCACAAAGCCCTACGTGGGGCTCGAACCCATGAACTGTGAGATCATGACCTGAGCGGAAGCCGGACGCTTAACCAACTGAGCCACCCAGGTGCCCTGTGGCTTTTCTTTTCCTGAAGTATTTCAGTACTTGGCTAATACCCTTTTAACTGTTATGGTTTACACCATTATGCTCTCACTTATGCCTCTGTCTCTGTTTTCTTTTCCCCCTTGACTTTTTATAGAATGAGGCCAAATCTGTCTGTGCTTTCTCAGTAAGACCTTTTTTTCCCTTTCAAGTTCCTTAATCACCTCTCTTTTTAATTGTTAGTGTGTTACTCCGTCAGTTCCCTCAATACCAGTTCTTCTAGAACATTTTCTATTTTTTTTTTTACAGGTAGGAATTAAACAGCTGCCAGTAAATTTAAAATTTTTTCTTAATGAGGATTGTATTTTATAAGATTTAATTATCTGCTTTTTAGACTAGTGGCCTTTTAAGTTAGTATGTTTTGAGTGTTTGTTTTCTTGTGTGTGAGAGGCCAGAATGCCTGCACCAGAAGGAAGTGTTGGGGCATTTAATGAACAAACACTTACATGGTGCTTACTCTATGCCAGGCACCAGCTTGGCACTGTTACGAATAGAACTAATTCAGCCTTCACAAAAACCATTCCCTAGCATATCCTCATTACCAGTGAGGAAACTGAGGCCAAAAAAAGTTGGGAAATGTACCAAGGTCAGATAGCTAATAAATAGGAGAGTTGGCATTTGAAGCCGGAGTCTGGCTCCAAGTTCTACCTAAATCGCTCACCTGTGCTGTGTTACATAGCAGTACAGGCTGTGTTCATTCTCAGTGTGAGGCTGAAATGGATTAGGATGAGCAGTTACTTTCCATTTTACTAAACAATTAATTCTTTTCTTTTACTAAACAATTAATCTGCCAAATTAATTGTCTTTGTTACGCTCTTTAAAGTTTTGAACCTTCTCTGATGAGCACTTTTGTGCTGACAGGTCCTCACTGAAGCAGTGGGACTGGTTTCCCTCCGTGGAGTGCAGTGGGCTCCTCGATCACGAACAGAGCCACCACGGATCTTTCACATATATAGAGCATTTGTTTTCGGGTTAAGAACGTTTCTTTAGACTTTGTTACTTTTGCCATCAGCATGAATAGGTAGTTTCATTTCAAGGCTAGTTTTATGCAGATAAATTTTTGCTTTTTTGACCATGCATAAGGTAAAAAACGAAGACAAGTAGAGAAAAACAAAGTTGTGATGAGATAGGACTGATGAGCAGTCTACTAAATAGGGTAGGGTCACTTCGTAGCTCAGTTTTTCTCCTCACAGTAGCTTCTTCGTGCTATACCTCAAGGTTCTGCCTCCACAAAACTCCACTTCTTTACAATGTCCTTAGCAGATGCCAGACAGTAGTCAACAATGAATATTAAGACTACAGATGCCACTGGTCTGCTGTGAACATATTTTGCCTTGTTTATTTTTGTAGACCTCGCAACTAATCTCAGAGAATAGACCTTACTCATCTTTTCTTAGCTGTACTGGCTGGCATGGGCCTGGATATCAGTGGTTGGCAAACTTTTTCTGTAAAGGACCAGATAGTAAATATTTTAGGCTTTGTAGGTCATATTAGTCTGTTACAGCTACTCAGCTCTGTGTTTGTAGCTGGAAGGTAGCCATAGGCAACATGTGAATGAGCAGGCGTGGCTGTGTTTCAACAGAATTTTGCTAACAAAAACAGGTAGCTGGCTGGATTGGGCTCCTGTGCCATTGTTTGCTGATCCCTGCCTTGGAGCAAAGGTTCAGTAAATTATTTAGCAGTTGTAACAGTCAGAAGCATTAGCTGCACTGTGGTAACAAAGAACCCTGGAATCTCTCTGGATTTATCCACCACAGTTTATTTTCTGTTGGCTAAAACAAGTCTTATGGTTGTACCCAACATCAATGGAAATGGTGATGCAATCCTATCATGAACCTACAAGGAAGAGACATGGAATACTTATGAACAGCTCAAGAAATCTTTTGTGGAAGATAACAGATAAAACATAAAACAGGGTGAAAACCTATACATGAAAGTTACTCAGGCTGAGGAAGGAATGCAGGGGTTGACTAGAGTCCCATTGGTGACAGTGGCAAAGCCTCTGTTTTAAAGAAAGCTACCAGCCTAACAACTGGGAGAAGTCATTCTGGGTTCCAAAGATATGTACTAAAAATGTATTGAACTGAATTGATTTCACATCAGATACTGTCATTTTTGGAGCGATTAATTAACTTGGTTGAACTTTTATATTAATTCTTACCCTTGGTACTTCATCTTAGGAGACTTACCTAGGATGTTATGGGAAATACTATTACTATAAAAGTACTATTACCTATGCTTTACTAGGTTAAATTATTACTATGATAAACTAATTACACTGTTAAAAGAACTGTAGGGACCGTGCACTTTTAAAATTATTTTTATTTTAATTTTTTGACAGTGTACTTTTTCCTAGCTTTATTGAGATATAATAGGTATATAAAATGCACATAATTAATTTATACAACTTGGTGAATTTGAGTATGTGTACACACTTATGTTAACTTCACCGTAATCCATATAATAAACATTTCCATCACCTTCAAAAGTTTTCTTGTGTCCTTGTTTTTTTTTTCTTTTTAGTATGTTAAACATTGAATCTAGCCTATTGACAAATTTTTTTAAGTGCATAATACCTTATTGTTAACTATAAACAATATACTGTACAGTAGGTCTTTGGAAGTAGTCCTGTATAACTGTAACTTTGTACTTTTAATTTATTAGTCATTGGTGGCAGTACGGGTGGTGGTTTGATGGCAGGGCTCACGAGTGGCTTGCTCTATGCTCTTCCTCCCTGTGAATTTCTTGGGACAGCACAGGCCAGAAAAATGGCGATCTAGAAGCGAAGTGTCCTCTCTTAATAACTGGGAGACCCTGTTGGAGTAGCTTGAATCTGTGCCTTGGGACCAGCAGGGTTTCTTTCTGCGAAGAAAGCTAGGGGTGCCCAGCTCCTATTACATTCCCTGATGCACAGAAGCAGGAAAGGAGACCTGGGAACATGGCTTTGCACCTTCTTCACACCAACTCTCCTGGTTGTGGCTGCCTGGGCTCTGGCCAGTTAGATCAGCAAATTCTCCTTGGGTGGAGGAAGCAGGAGCAGGCCGAGCTCAGCAACAGGTGGATGAGGGGTAGATCTGGGTTGGGGAAAGGGATAGGAGTACCTCCTCCCAAAAACTTTTTTGAAGAATGTTTTCTCTAAAAAATGAGAGAGGGAATCAAACTATAGGAGACTCCTAAAGATAGAGAACAAACCGAAGGGTTGATTGAGGGAGGTGGGGGGGGTGGGCTACATGGATAATGGGCATTAAGGAAGGCACTTGTTATGATGAGCACTGGGTGTTGTATGTAATTGATGAGTTCTACTCCTGTAACCAGTATTGCACTGTATGCTGACTAACTAGAATTTAAATAAAAATTTGAAAAGAAAAAAAAAGAAGCTTTTTCCCCAGAGGCAAACTATATGTTTCTTTTTTAAGAATTTTTAAGACTTGTTTCAGTTGTAAGGGAAAACACTTTCCTTTATTCTGTTATATATAATGAGCTTGACATAGTTTTATCTCATAATTTGTAACTTTGTACAATGATCATTATTAGCAGTAGTAAAGATATGATTTTTCCTTTTGTAAAGGAACCATTAGTATTTTATTTTTTATTGAGGTGTAATTGACATATATTATATTAGTTATAGGCATACAACAAGATGATTTAACATCTGTTTAGATTGCCAAATGATCACCGCAATAAGTCCAGCCAATATCTGTCACCATAGTTAACAGAATTTTTTCTTGTAATGAGACCTTTTAAGATCTCTTCTTTCAGCTACTCTCAAATATTCACTGCGTGATTATTAATTGTGTTTACCATGCTGTACGTAATGTCCCCATGACTTACTTGTTTGATAACTGGAAGTTTGTACTTTTGACTCCCTTTACCCATTTCACCCACTCCCCCATGCCACCTCTGGCAACCACCAATCTGTTCTTTGGATCTATGAGCTTCACTCTTTTAAAAATTTATTTAAAAATTTTAGTTTATTTTTTATTTTTTAATTCTAGTATAGTTAACATACAGTGTTATGATAGCTTCAGGTGTACAGTGTAGTGATTCAACAGCTCTGTGTGTGACTCAGTGCTCACCATAGTGTGCTCTTAACCCCCTTCACCTAGTTCACCCATCCCGCACCCTTTCTTCTGTGGTAACCACCGGTTTGTTCTCTCTAGTTAAGAGTCTGTTTTTTGGTTTGTCCTCTTTTGTTCATTTGCTTTGTTTCTTCCTTTTTTGATTTTTAACTTTTTTAAATGTTTCATGTCTATTTATTTGAGAGAGAGAGAGAGAAGATGGGGTAAAGATAGAGGGAGACACAGAATCCAAAGCAGGCTCCAGGCTCTGTGCTGATGCAGGGCTTGAACTCACCGTGAGATCATGACCTGAGCCGAAGTAGGATGCTCAACCAACTAAACCACCCAGGTGCCCCCACTTGTTTTGTTTCTTAATTCAACATATGAGTGAAATAGTATACTTGTTTTTCTCTGACTGACTTATTTCACTTTGTATTGTATTCTCTGGTTCTATCTAGGTCATTGCAAATGGCAAGATTTCATTCTTTATAATGGCTGAAATATATCTGTATAATTTATTGTGAACAATGCTACAATGAATATGGGGGTGCAGACATCTTTTTGAGTTGGTGTTTTCTTTTACTTCAGATGAATACTCATTAATGGAATTGCTGGATCATATGAGGAACCATTAGTATTTTAAGTTCACCACAGAAGACCATTATGACCACAGTAAGGCCTGGTTTCCCGTCCAAAGAATAATAAAAGCTGTTAATTAGAAACTACATTTGAGAAATTTTGAGATACAAATTTTGATTTAATTTTGAGGAATTTAAATAGGTAATTTTATTAACTTCAAGTTTTCTCATTGCTTTTTATTTTTATTTTATTTAATTTATTTTTTTATTTATTTTGAGAGACAGTGCGAGCAGGGGAGGGTCAGAGAGAGAGGGAGACACAGAATCCAAAGCAGGCTTCAGGCTCTGAACTAGCTGTCAGCACAGAGCCCGATGCGGGGCTTGAACCCACGAGCCGTGAGATCATGACCTGAGCTGAAGTCAGACGCTTAACCGACTGAGCCTCCCAGGCGACCCTTCTATGTGCTTTTAATTGAATAATGTGAAATAGATTTTCCAAAAGGGAGATACTGTATGTAGCATCTCTGAAACTTTTAAGTTATGAAATAATTGTGCAGAGGGCTAATATTGCCCAAGCAGAAACATCAGGAAAGATACACATGTCTGACTGAGAGAAGATATTATCATGTATGTTGAAACATTAGTGATTCTGAACTGACACTGACCTTCTGTATTTCCCCTCATCTTCATTCACTCTCCAAGTTCTATTGAGTTCTCTTTCATAATTTTGCCTGTGGTTATCAAACCATTTGCACCCTCTTGCCACCATCTTAATTCATGGCCTAATCATCTAATTGTTGGAAGTGTAGCTAGGTGACAGTGCTCTCTAGCAACATCACTGTTATAACCAACTCTTGACTTCTTTCTTTTGTAACTCTTTCCATGCCGGGACCTTTAATTCTCATCTGAGGATTCAAGTGCATTTTAGACTCTGGATAGCTGGATAGTCTTTCTAATTTGCATGGGACCGATGGGTTCCCTGGTGTGTGGGGCTTCCTAAAATCCTCAAAGTCCCTGGCAAATTTTCCTTCTTTTTCAAAGTTTTTGGTTTTTTTTTTTCTTTTTCTGTTTTTAGACACTATGAATTTGGAGATTTATTGAAATTGAGCCCTCTTAACATCTAAGGATCTGTATTATGTTTATTATTATCTTTTGTATTAAGTTTACATTTTGTTATATGGCATTTATCAAATATTTGACTGCTCCAATTAATAATTAATGGAGTTATCTAGTGATAGGACTAAAACTGTCAAAGACAATTTAAAAAAACACCCAGTAGATGGCAGTGTGACATTGTACTTAAAGCTCCTTAAAAGACATTGTATTGCAGCTGCAATTTGGCATTATTAAGGCAAAATGACTTCCTATTTAATTTGGAAAACTACATTTTAATCAACAGCCAAATAGCTTTTAAGTGAGTCCGGAGCAAGTAATTCCTTCCCTGCTTATCACCTGTATTATATCATTTTAGTCGTACCTGTTAGTTTTGCCTCCCAGGTAGCAAGCATCCTGAGGTCAGGAATAACATGCTGTAATTTTTATCTCCTTTCCCCAATGCTCAGCACAGAGCTGGGCATATAATTGCTCAATTGCTTGGTCACAAGTGTTCCAGCTCAAAAATAATTAAAATGTTTTACTGGTATTATGCATTCTATTTAAAATATAGTCATGGAAAGTCTATATAGTCTGTGAAGACACATGCATATGTGCAACACAAACAGATATACATTAGTGACAATGTTACATAATTTTATATTGGAAACTTTAATATGTGAGTCTTCCATGCCCTGCTTCTGTTCCATCTCTCGTCTGCTTTCAGCAAAACTTAATAAAAGTGCTGTCTGCCCTTGTCTACACTTCGTGCCAACCATTGACTCTGCTGTCGGCTTCGGTTTGGCTTCCTACCAAAACTGCTACCTCATCCTACCACCAAAACTGCTCTGGTTCAGGTGACCGGAGGTTTCCGTGTTGCTGAAGCCAAGGGACACACTTCCCTGCTCTCTGCACCTTCCCACGCGGGGCGGCCTGGGCTTATGGTATACTAGTCTACATTACCCTTTTGCCCTTCCTTTCCAGCAGAAACTGCTGAGTATTCATTCAGTTCCTCCTCTTCTGTCTGAGCTCAGTCACAGTGATGTCTGATATCATTCTCTCATGCTCCTCAAAGAAGCCCTCAACTTGTCTCTGTCACTGTGGCCAAGCCATGCGACCTTTGCATCTGGACCACCCAGGCATCTCTTCATGGTTTTCTTTTGTCCAGACTCGTTGCCACCAATCCCTTCTCTACACTTCTCCAGAGAGAGCTTTTTGAGAAGCCATCTCCTTCTCTTAGTGAACACTTCCAAGGTTCTTCATCGCTCCTAAGGACAAAGTCTCAAACCCTTATCACTGCTAGTTTATCTAGCTAGCCCTACCTCCAAGCCAGCTCTCCTGACATTTTCCAGCTTGATCTTGAGCCATTCTCCTTCGCTCAAGCCACAGCAACCTTTTTTTTTTTTTTTTTAAACCATTTCTACCTGCTTGCAGACATCTGTCTAACAGTGAGCAAGCTGTTGTCTCTGCCTGGTTCTCTCTTTCAGGGCCCTCAGCCCAGTGTCTTCCCTAAGACCTCCTTCCCTGTCCCCACAGACTATGTTAGGTTATCTTAGGTCTGCCTTCTGTGAGAAGTTTTTATTGTTGCATTATTTTGGAGTCTTTATGACAACTCTGTCAATGAAATTTTGTATAATCATGTGTTCCTCTCTAGACTGTAAGCTGTTACTGCCTGGTCCTTTGTTGTATCCTGATTCATAACAAAATTCCCAGACGCAGGCCAGGCTGGTATGAACATGAGAAACAGCATTTAAAAAAATTTTTTTAAATGTTTTATTTATTTTTGATACAGAGAGAGACAGAGCATGAGAGGGGGAGGGGCAGAGAAAGAAGGAGACACAGAACCAGAAGCAGACTGCAGGCTCTGAGCTAGCTGTCAGCACAGAGCCTGACGCGGGGCTCGAACCCATGAAAGTGAGATCTGACCTGAGCCGAAGTCGGAGGCTTAACTGACTGAGCCACCCAGGCGCCCGAAACAGCATTTAATAAATGCATCAGGAACTTCAGAAATGTTCCATCCTCAATTTCTAAAGCTTAGCTTTTCACTGTCATAGATTATATATCAACTTATTAGGCCAGTAACTTCAGTACGAATATTGTTACTAGAAATTTGTTGAAAATTATTCAGGTCAAACTGGACTTTTTATTTTAATTTTTTTAAATGTTTGTTCTTTTTTTTAAAAGTAGTTTATTGTTAAATTAGTTTCCATACAACACCCAGTGCTCTTCCCCACAAGTGCCCTCCTCCATCACCTCCACCTCTTTTCCCCCCTCCCCCTTCAACCCTCAGTTCGTTTTCAATATTCAATAGTCTCTCAAGTTTTGCGTCCCTCTCTCTCCCCAACTCTCTTTCCCTCTTCCCCTCCCCCTGGTCCTCCATTAGGTTTCTCCTGTTCTCCTGTTAGACCTATGAGTGCAAACATATGGTATCTGTCCTTCTCTGCCTGACTTATTGCACTTAGCATGACACCCTTGAGGTCCATCCACTTTGCTACAAATGGTCATATTTCATTCTTTTTCATTGCCATGTAATACTCCATTGTGTACCTCTTCTTGATCCACTCATCAGGTGATGGAGATTTAGGCTCTTTCCATGTTTTGGCTATTGTTGACTTTGCTGCTATGAACATTGGGGTACATGTGCTCCTATGCATCAGCACTTCTGTATCTCTTGGGTAAATCCCTAGCAGTGCTATTGCTGGGTCATAAGGGAGTTCTATGGATAGTTTTTTTGAGGAACCTCCATACTGTTTTCCAGAGCGGCTGCACCACAAACTGGACTTTTTAGAATACCGTGTGTATTTTTAAGAAGTTTGTCCTTTTTTGGATTAGATATACCTCTCTGTTTTAATAGGATACATACCACATTTTTATCTTGTGTTGTCTCTGTGTGTGTTAACAACACAAGAAAAAAATGTGGTATGTATCCTATTAAAACAGAGAGGTATATCTAATCCAAAAAAGATATAAGTGATATCTTTTTAATAAAGATAAAAGAAAGTGTCAAATTCTGGGCATCAAAAAAACCTTATTAGGAAAAGTTTATTTTTGTTTTGTTTTATTTAAGATATATGAGATTTATATATATATATATATATATATATATATATATATATATATATATATATATATATATATCCTAGCCCAGACTTCCAGATATATCCTAAAATTAAGTGAAAAGGGTTATTTATTTGCATAAAAGCCCCCATCATTTTTAAAGTAAATAAAATTTTAGTCCTAATCAACCTCATAGACCGTAATTTCTTCTAAAAATATAACCTGCATTTTATGTCTAAATTTGAACATCAAGGAAGAGCAGCAATGACTCATCATTATTATTATTTTTTTAAAACTAAAACCAGCAGTAATTGAGGTCTCAATCTAAGAGCTTTTTTTTGGTCTAAATTAACTTCCTTGGATAGCTTCTCTTATTGATTTTAAAATTGTCAGCATAATAACTATTGAATACCTCCCTGCTACATGACTCACAATTACACATTTTTGTAAGATATATGATCTGTTCTGTAATCTAATCTAGGAGAGGAGGGAGGGGATGGGTGAAGAGGATCAGTATGTGGCTGAGGGAGAATTATTTACCAAGGAGTGTATAAACCGATCCCATAAACTAAGCTGCAATGCTTCAGAACCCTGTTCTGATGATTTGACTCATAAATCAATCTCCTGTGTTTTTTTCCCAGTGGAGAAATGTGGTACTTTTAAAGATAATTATTCCTTCATTTGGTTCAGAGGAATTTCAAACCTTCTGGTTTTTCTTTAGTGGCATATTTATTTACTTAGAAATCTGTATAACATTGGGGGAAAATCTTTGTGGCACCATAACAGAGATTAAAAAAAAATCTTTCATGCTACATGAAAGCATTTTAACAAATAAATGAGTAGAAAATATTTTAAAACCTGAAATAACATTTAGAAGAATCTACCCTGCGTGTTTATTGGTCCTGGTAGATACCATGTTCCCATGGACCTCCCAAAGGAGGTTTATTTTCTCTGACAGCTTTTGAGAATGACCATCCAGTGCCAGCATGAAGGGCATGGACAAGACTGAGAGGAGGAAACTCATTTCATAATTCATGATTTTTTTCTCAAAAGAAAAATATAGATAAGCAAACCAGGGATTAGTTGAAATAACTCTTCTACATCAGTTTCCATTAGGGTTCTTTTGGGTTTCCTCTGATAGAAACTACACTCAAAGTAGCTTAAGTAAAACAATGGAAAATAATTTGCTCTATACCTGAACGGCCCAGGAGGGCATGTTTTTAGGCATAGCTACATACAGAGGCTCTAATAGTGTTGTCACAGCTGTTTCTGCCTCCTTGATACTTACACAACCTTCTTGATGGGCTTTTGTCCTGGGAAGGCATTCTCTGTAAAAGGCACCAATGCTCATGTTAGTCTAGGCTTACCAGGCCCTGAGATAGGGAAAAAGATCTTCTGGCACATAGATACATTAAAAAAATTTTTTTAAATCTTTTATTTATTTTTGAGAGAAAAAGAGTGAGAGAGACAGACAGACAGAGAGACAGAATCCGAAGCAGGCTCCAGGCTCTGAGATGCCAGCACAGAGCCTGATGCGAGGTTCGAACTCCTGAAATGCAAGGTCATGACCTGAGGCGAAGTCAGATGCTTACTGACTGAGCCACCCAGGCACCCCCATTATAGACATTCTTGAACAAGGAGCCTGATAAATTCTGTTGGCTCATTTTTCATTTGTGGCTTCATCCCTGCACCTCGGGGGACCGGGTCATACTGTCTACTCTGGCAGATTTGTCTTCTGAGATCTCGGCTGTGTAAGGAGGGGTGGTTCCCAGAGGGAAACCAGGTTAAGGAAGCATTGAAAGAAAAAAGCAGAATGAAGCCCGGACACCATTATTGTTAACATTTAGTATGTGCTTGTTGAAGAAACGTATGAAATTAGAGAAAAGTGTAAGGAAGAAGGAAGAAACCTGACCTCTAACCTCACTGTCTGGAGAAGAGTATCATGCGTGCGTGTTAATCATGCCGTTGAACTTCCTGGGTTTCTGCTGAGTTCTGTCGGATCGTGCCGTCGTGTCTTCAGCAGCTCTCTTGTCAGCCGCCTACTTACTGTGGACCCTACGTCTCCTTGAGGAACTGACTCCCTTCTATACAGTGTCTGGATAAAGATATCCATGATAATATTCCCTGGTCCGAAGTCTACATTACAGTTGTGAATATAGTGCCTCCAGCTTCTTCCCCCCTCTCTTGGTTAGTGTTTCTATGAGAGATCTTTCTTTATTGCTTTACTTTTAACCTGTGTCTATAAACTTCAAGTGGATTTCTCACAGACAGCATATACTTGGTTTTCTATTTTTATCAAACTTTACAGTCTCTGTTTTTTAACTGAAATGTTAAATGATTTATGTTATACATATTGATATGGCTTGGTTTTACATCTATTATTTTGCTGTTTAGTATTTGATTCATATATTCTTGTTATTTTTTCTTTTTCTTTCCTTTTTTTGAAAAATAATTATTTTTTAAGATTCAATTTTATCTCATTTATTATTTTATTAGAAATACCTCTTTATTTGGTATATATTGTGTTTTTAAATATTTGTTTTTGAGAGAGAGAGCATGAGCAGAAGAGGGGCAGAGAGAGGAGGAGAGAGAGAATCCCAAGCAGGCTCTACAGTGTCAGCATAGAGCCCGATGCAGGGTTCGAACTAATGAACTGTGAGGTCATGACCTGAACCAAAATCAAGAGCTGATCATTTAACTGACTGAGCCACCCAGGTACCCCTTGCTTTAATTTGTTTTAGTGACTATAATCTGGGGATTATGATATGCATATTTATTATATCATAGTACATAAGTGCTGCCTATTTTCCAATATCTTTGTAAGAAACCTGCAACAGTACTGTTCTATTTAGTTCTTTCATTTTTTGGTGCTATTGTCATACTCCTTAGTTCTACATATGTTACATGGTCGTATATGGTTATATATTGTGTTAAACAGTCTCAATTATTTTAAACAGTCATAGGTTAAATATTTGAGAAGCAATCTCTTATATCCCCCCTCTCTCATATTTACCATTGTAGGGGCGCTTCAGTGCTTTGTATGATCCAAATTTTCATGGTTTAGAGAAAATCTAGTGTAATAAATTCTCTCAGCTTTTCTTCTTTTCTCCTTCTCCTCCTTCTCCTCTTTCTTCTTCTGTTTAAAAACATCTTTATTTCATCCTCATTTTTGAAAGATATATTTTCAGTGTTTTTTCTTGGTATAGAAATTCTGTTGACAGTTTTCTTCTGTTCTAACTTTAAAGCCACTATTCTTTTGTTTGTTTAGTTTCTGACAAGAAATCTACTGCCATTTCTTATTTTTGTGTCTCAGAACTTAATATGTTTTTTTACCACTAGGTGCTTTTAGAATGTTCTCTTTATCACTTTATGATTCTTTATCAACAATTTGATTATGATGTATCTTTCTTTGGCTTTATGTTTATTCTATATGAGATACTTTGAGCTTCTAAAATCTGTAGACTTACAGCTTTCAACAAATTTGGAAAATCTTTAGCCATTGTTTCCTTAAATATTTTTGTACTCCTCCCTTTTCCCCTAAGAGTCTAGTTACACATATGATAGAGTTCTTAATACACAATGTACTTGTCCCTGATGCTCTGTTCGCTTGTTCAGCCATTTTTCTCTCTGAGCTCTTTTGGACAGTTTCTACTTCTGTTTCCATGCTCATTGATCTTTCTGTCTGCAATGTCTAGTTTGCTGTTAATCTCATCTAGTGTATTTTTGACTCAAGAAACCATCCAGCATATTTTCATCTGTATACGTTCCATCTGGCCTTTATATATTTTTCTGTTTCTCTCACTAGTTTGGTTATATTTTTCCTTTTGTTCTTCAGCATATTAATAATTGTATAATAGCTTTGTTAATGTTATAAATAACATTTGTTAACATTCCTCCTAATTCCATCATATCTGTCATTCTGACTCTGTTTCTATTGATTGGATTTATTTATTTTTTCCCCTGGTATTATTTTTTCTGCTTCTTTGCATGCCTGGTAATTTTTGACTAGATACCATGCATCAAGATGTTGAGTGCTAGATTTTCTTGTATTCCTTTAATTTTTGTTCTGTCATGGAGTTAAGTAGCTTGCAGATCAGTTTAACCTTTTGAGGCTGCTGTTAAGCTTTGTTAGGGTGGGTCTACAGGAACCTTTATTCTTGGGCTAAGCCCCACCTACTAAGGCATAATTCTTTAGTGTTCCAAGGATTACAGAGTATTTCCAGTTTGGCTGGTAGGAACATACACTATTCCCAAGCCTGCTTAAACACTAGGATTTTTTTAGTCAGCTGGTTCATTCCTCCACCTTATGGAGTTCAACCCCATGCATGTAAGATCTGTACTTGTTAATGATTCACTGAGCCTTGTGCATATCTACAGAACCTTCTATGTAGCAACTTCCTCTCCTTTTTTTTGTAATTTGAGAGAAAGAGAGAGCATGGTCAGGGGATGCAGCAAAGGGAGGGGGAGAGAGACAGAGAGAGAGAGAGAGAGAGAGAGAGAGAGAGAGAGAAAGAGAGAATCTCAAGTAGGCTCCACACTCAGCGGGGAGCCTGACTCGGGGCTTGATCCCATGGCCCTGAACCGAAATCAAGAGTTGGACACTCAGCTGACCAAGCCACCTAAGCACTCCATCTCCTTCCTCTCTTGTACTCAGCCTCATAAATTCTCTGATTTCCTCCATTTAGTAAGTCTGCTGTACTGTATTTGCATTCTCTCTTCCTGTGCTGTGGCCTAAAACTACTTCCAGGGAGTGAGTTGGGGCTATTATAGGGCTGAACTCACTTTTCTTCCTTCAGGGATCATATTTCAGCACTGCTTATTTTCCAATATCTGAAAAACATTGCTTAGTATATTTTGTACATCTTACAGCAGAAAGGAAATTCCTATAGAAGCTAATCCTGTAAGAGTGGAAGCAGAAAAAATACATAAGTGGCTTCAGCTATGCATATTTTGTTTAATATTATATCATAAAAATTTCCCCCATATGATTACCTATTATTCCATCCTGAGGATGATCTATAATTTATTCAACTCTTCCTTATTAGGATATTATACTTGTTTCCAGTTTTCCACTATTTGAAAGTGACTATTTCAAACATCCCTGGCTATATCTCTGGCTACATCTTTGGATTTGAATCCTTGTTGGGTTTTTTTTTTTTTTTTTACATTCAGTTATGTCTTCATGATGTATTTCCTAAAGTGTAATACTTGGGTTGAAGGATTTGAGAGTATATTCTACAAATGTATCACTAAGTATTTTCTGGAAAGACTATACCAGTTTCCCATTGGCATTGTATGAGAGTACTCATTTTGCAAACCCCTTAACAACACTACCTTTTTTATTCTTTGTATGAATACATTGAATGCATTACTGTGTGAGGTCTGTTGCCTGGAAGAGTCAAGTACAGACTCTTTTCCCAGAGTGCTCATAGGTGAGTGAGAGAAACAGTAAACCAATCACCAATGGAAAACTCCTTTTGGAAGGAGTGATCAAAGTCTGCCTAGGAAAACCCCACAAACATGAAGTTTTCATTAAATATTTGAGGCTAGGCAGTGTGTAATAAGGTCACACAGAGGAAAAAGAAACATTAGGAAGGTTAGTGGGACATTTAAGGTGACTAAAGTGTGGGTTTGGAGTGAGAAAGTAGGAGGGAATAAAGAGGGATTTGGAGGCAGAAAGCAGATAGGGAAGGGCTCTGTATGGTTCTGAGTAAGTGAAACACACACCCCAGCCCCTACACTCCACGGCGTACTGAATCTGTATATGCAGTAAAATTCAATTTCTTACCATTGACTTTGTTTTTCCTACAAAGATTTTCTAACAAAGGTTTCTAAAGTGTTTTCATAACCATGGGTCCTATTTCATTTGAGGATGACACCCAGCATCTAACTACTGCAGCAACTTTTTCTGTTGTTTCTTAAGTGAACAGGTTGAGGCCTTGCCTGCTCTTGTAAATTCAGTGGGCTTGATTCTTTTTGTCTTTTAAGCAGCATATATTCCTCTCTGTGCAGGCATAGCCCTGCCTGGAGCAGTTTTCCTTGTGCTGAACATATGATCTGGTCTTTATCCTGGATAAGTATTCTTTCTGGGGCTGGCTTTTCTCCCTCAGGGTGAAGGTCTCATCTTGGCTTTCTGTCTCATTAGAACAAAGGTATAGTACAGATATGCTGTACTATAAAGCCAAGGTACTTAAAGGAAAATTTAGCCATCACATAAAAAGGAAAAAGCTTAAAAATGTCAAGAACAGAGATGATCTAGGAATTTGGAGACAGACCTAGTTTCTAGTCTGCTGAGTGACTAATAAGCTGAATGATCCTGGTCAAGTCACTTATCTCTTTGGTCTCTGCTTCTTGATTAATGAAATGGCTTTTACATTCTCTAGTAGTTCTAAACTTTGAATATATAAACAAGGATAAAAAAAAGCTTAAAAGGATAAACTCATTGTGGATATAGAAATTAAACTTGTGCCTTATATTAAAAGCAACATTTAGCCATATTCTGTTTCCAGATTACCAAAGACCTTTAATAAATACAATTCTAATTTTTAATGAGTTATCTTTTAACTATGATGTGTGAGCTTAATGTCTGAACAAAATATATTGGGTTGCTTTTCATTTATCTTTGATGTATAGCAGATATTTACACTTGACATGTTTCACTAGGACTATAGTTAAAATAAAGTGCTTAAATGAGTATTCAGTTCTTTTTTAAGAGACCTCAAATTACCAGAGTTAAACTCAGAATAGCTGTCCTCATTGTGGGCATCCATGGCTTCTTTCCATATCCATTTCTGCCGTAATTCTAAGGCTTTTGCATGTCTTACATTGTGAGATAAGAGAGAAGGCATTCTAAGGCTGTGTATTATAATTTTTGTTTAAAGTACTATTAATCTGATACTTTAGTTATTTTTGTCTCAACTAGGGGTTTTGTGTGCTATTTTGGGCATAAACTGTACCACTTTTTTAAAAAATGACCAAAAATACTTCTTCAGTACTAAATAATAGACTGTGCTTGAGTTTTGGGCAAACTCTCCTTCATAATTTGGAGACTGCTTATATTGAGAGAGCATATCTGAATATTCTACAAATGATTTGGAGCCACTGATATGAAATCAGTTATAAACTGATACTTTTGATGTTCAGAATCTAGTGCTGCAGGTCTATCCATCCTTAAAAGGAGTGGTCCTAGATTGCTATACTTCTAGCTATTTTTTGTAATGCTACACATTTTTCTAATTCGTATGTTTTCTGCTTTCACATTTTTATTGGCTGCTTCTGATGTAATTTATGCTCAGACATCAGTTACTGGAGTCTATTTACATTACAGAGAAATCAGACATATAAAGGTCAGCTCTCCAGACAGATGAACAGAATTTATGTGTAAACCACCATTTTGAATAATGAGAGGTATTTTCACCAAGACTATTTCTGGAGGTATGGAGTAGAGTGGACTGTTGGGGAAACTAAAATATGCCTGCTGCAGGATGACCATTGGGTTACTAAGGTTTTAGAAATGCCGGAGCTGTCAAAATGATAACAAAATTGTTTAAATTATAAATTAAAGTTGGTTTGTGGGAGAATTTTGGAATACTTGACAATCTTAGACTATTTCCCCCTTTCTGTTGAATTATCATGTGCCTTCAGAAATTTCAATCCAGCCAAACAAAACCCAAACAGAAATAGCAGGCAAAAAAACATTTCAAAAGTAATTTCAAAGATTTGACATTATTTTGTAGCAGTAAGGCTTATTATAGGTTATTATACAGAGTAAGTGAATGAATTACAGCCAACCACTCCCCATTTCAGTAATTATAATTGAACTCAATGCAGATTATATTATAATTGAGATAGATATTTCTTATTTAGATGCAAGTTACTAGAGTTTGTTCAAGTTTTATGAGACTCCTGTCCTATTTCTTTGTTCGTGTTATGTTATGTTAAATTATATTCTCTTTTGTATTTGACCCTAAAGCAGGAAACATTTGTGAAATTTGTTAGGCAAAAACAACAGCCAACATTCAGTAGAAAGCATGGGCATTTCAATTCAAGAGTAAATAAGTATTTGAAAATTAGAAAAAGGTAGAATCAGAACTGGATGCTTTAGGCAGTGTAGACTTTTAAGACATTGGTGTGCCATGATGCTTTTACCATTTTGTGCATTTGTAAATATCATCTAATGTCACCCAGAAAATTGAAGAGCTGGAACATCATTGCCTGTCCCCATCCCAGCTCAATTCCTTTCTTGGCTTCGTTGGATTGGCCAGCCAAAATTTAAAGCAATGGTCATGACCATTTTGGATTCTATCTGAATCTATCCATTTGTTTAGATTTGCTTAAATGTTTTTGTCTATGCATAAGTTTATGTGCTCTCAAATTGTTTAGTCCCTAGTATTTTCTTTATTAATAAGAAAGAAATTAAGAAATTTCTTTTTTAATTTGAACCTATTATATGGTGATTCATTGTTTTCTTTTGAAAAAAACAAATAACAACTACAGCAATTTGTTATTAGAAATAAATTATTCCTAGCCACAGGATAGCACTTAACAATAACCTTGAAGGAGTCTTTGTGACTTAATGTTTTTCAGTCTGGGGAAGTATATTCCCCCTGTGTTTATTAATGTGCAGTTGTGACATGAAATAAAATATCTAAAGCTTTTCTGTCTTTTGTTCTTTCACTAGTCATGCTAATGATTATTTTAAGGGGGTATTATGATGACTATATTGTGTTGTAGACTTGCTAAAACTGGATTTAACCTAGGTAGAACTTCCATTTGATTTTTCATTGTTATTAAGCCCTATGTGAAAAATATTAAACTTCTAAACATTATTTTATTTAAGTTTATTATATTTGGGTTTAGTGTAGAATCTATATACACTGTTCTGTCTGGAAATAGTAGAGATGATAACCCCAAAATAAACTATTAAAAATTTCCAGAACTTTAATTTTATAAAATAAAAATTGGCTTTCAAAGCACCATTAGACAGTGTTAAACTAAAATACCTACTGTCTTAAACAGTATAGTTTTCTAAGCCTTTTAGCTTCTTTTACTTTTATTAACAGTCAAGGTTTTTTTTTTTTTAATGTTTTATTTATTTTTGATACAGAGAGAGAGAGACAAAGCATGAGAGGGGGAGGGTCAGAGAGAGAAGGAGACACAGAACTGGAAGCAGGCTCCAGGCTCTGAGCTAGCTGTCAGCACAGAGCCCAACGCGGGGCTCGAACCCACAAATGTGAGATCTGACCTGAGCCGAAGCCGGAGGCTTAACCGACTGAGCCACCCAGGCGCCCCAACAGTCAAGGGTTTTAAAGAGCAATTACTTTGAACTCTGTTAAATTGTGATATATTCTATATATAAGTGTTATCTTATAAATAAGAAGGGATTGAAAACATAATTGAAAACTCATTGTCTACTGGTTGTAGGCAAATTTGGTTTTAGTTTATGAATTACAAAGCAATGTAAAACTGAATGGTGATTGAAAAAAGAAAGCTAATCTTATTTTAGCTGAACGTCTCATTTGGTAGATATAGGGTTTGAAGGTGGCAGGTGGTAGTGGGGAACTGGTTGTGGGGAAGACAGACATCACAAGAGACTGGCTCTACCTCCCCCAGGATGTCTTCCATTCTTATGTCTGGAATTAGATTCATGGGCAAGATTAGACTCTGAAGCACTTAATAAAGCTAGTTATGAAGGTGTTATCCCTTACTTCATTTAAATAGTTTTTAATTTTTTTAATGTTTATTTTTGAGAGAGAGAACACACAGAGCACAAGGGAGGGAGGGAGGTATGAGCAGAGAGAGAGAAGGAGACACAGAATCCAAAGCAGGTTTCAGGCTCTGAGCTGTTAGCACAGAGCCCAATATGAGGCTTTAATCTGTGAACTGTGAGATTATGACCTGAGCCGAAGTTGGATGCTTAACCGACTGAGCCACCCAGGTGCCCCTAAACAGTTTTGAAATGTGAGTTTTAGATTTCTCCAGCTTTATGAAAACTAAGTAAACACACAAAGATAAACTGATTAGATTTATCATCACCAATATATTAATAAGATTTATCTCTGGATGACAGGATTAGAAGTAATTGTTACTTTCTCTAAACTTTTCCATATTTTCCAAAATTTCTGCAGTGAATCTGTATTAGTTTTATTGTAGAAAATATAGTTACTTCAAAATGTATTTATATAGATCTATATTCTTCCCTGTATATTCTTCTTTCTTATCACACAGCTATCATTAGTCTAATCTAAAATGTAGTCTAAATTTATAATTTTGATAAACATGGTGATTTTATAATTTTTATGTAAAATTTTGTTACATATTTTGAAAGAAGAGTCTCTGTTTGGATTTTTATAAATTTTGTAATAGTGTGCACCAATTAATCAAAAAAAAATTTTTTTTTTTAAAGATTTCATTTTTAAGTAATCTCTATACCCAACTTGGGGCTTGAACCAGCAACCCTGAGATCAAAAGGCATATTATGCTCCACTGACTAAGCCAGCAAGGTGCCCCACATAATTAAGTATTTTTAAGGAAATTTATAACTATGGCCTGGGAAAACATTTAATAGGCAAATCTATACAAAACACCTGATTCCTGTCCACCCTTCTAATAAGATTCCTCCCTCCCCTTCATATTCCCCATAGTAGATGACTGTACCATCAGTCAGTTGTTTGTGTCAGAAACTTGGAGGTCAAAATTGATTCCCGCCTACCCTATCTTCTGTACCTACTCCATTAGCAAATCTGAAATGTATCTCATAGATGTCTGTTTCTTGATGTCACCATTGTTACTGCCATATAACAAGTCACACCATTATTCTAAACTCTTATATTCTTTCCAGGGCCTTACCTGGGTCCTACTTCCCTTTTGGTTTTCATGTAGTTTATTTTATCCCCATTCTCTACTCTTCAACCCCACTGACATCTGTGCTGTTTTGTCAACATATTAAAAGTTTTGCTACTTAAAGTTCTTTTTTTTTTTTTTTTAAATAAACCCTACCCACAAAATGGGGCTCACACTCATGACCCTGAGATCACATGCTCTACCCACTGAGCCAGCCAGGTGCCCCTTTTGAAGCTCTTATGAGGTGGTCCCTCTGCCTGCCTGTCCCTCTTTCCCTAGGGCTGGCTCCTTGGAAGTCTCCCTTCACAGTCCCTTCCCCTTCCTTCAGAAGGACTGACTGCACTCTGAGTTAAATTAGCCCATCTCTTCCCACAAGTCCTTTCTATTCACGTTAGTCTGATGATTTCCTCTGTGCCTCTTTCTTTAGTCATCTTTGTTTACTTATCTTCTGATGTTATCTGCTATAACTATGCTGGAACATTATCTGCCTTGTTTGCTCTCACACCAATAACTGGCAGCGTATTACATGCTCAATAAGTAATTGTACATTGAAATAGTTCATAATGAGCATGGATTTTACATGGCTTTTTATATTTAACCCCAGCGTTTTAAGATAATATAAAAAAGGTATATTTTAATTTTTTTTAGCAAAGACAATTAATTTATTTCCAGAGTGCTCATGTATATCTAGCACATTTTGCAGCAAACTGGTAATGGAGGGGAGGCAGATGTCATGCCCCTTGACAGATAAGAAGCTGACACTCAGATTAAATGACGTGCAGATTCGCTTGCTGGTAAATGATAGAATGCGAATCACAGAAGCTTTAGTTAGCATCCTTTAAATATAACATTCTTTTGTGAAAAGAGCACCTGAGGCTTTTAGAGGTTAAGTGATCAAGGTTACACAGCTGGAACTCTTGAAAAGGAACAGAAAAAGAATAAAATCTAAACAGACTGCTCCTGAGTTGCTTTTCAGGTTCACTTAAACTATAGCATGTAAGTCTTCTGCAACTGGGAAAAAATATATCCCTTTAGATAAAAAATTATGGTTCTGTATTTTAAAATGACTCACATATTTTCACATTTAATAGTATAGTGATATGAATTCTTTAAGTTCCATAGGCACTATTTTTTTTCAGAAAATGCTTCAAATATGACTTTCAATTTTCTAGCTAATATGTCTTTGAACTCTAATATTGTTTGTTAAATATACAAAAGCGTCCATGACATTTGTCATAGATGTTACGTGAGCTTTTTGGTTTCCAGACATCACCTCTTTAACTCTCTGTTGCCATGGGGGTTTTCATTAGTATTCCATGGAGCCTGGGTTGCCATAGAAAATGTGTAGTTGTAGAGGAGTTACCATGGCAACAGTCCACCATTATGTGTTTTTCGATATCAGCTAGCTGGAGATGATAGTGAATATGAATATTTACTTAGGAGTACAATATTGAAAAATAAAACACAGAATGTTTTAATATCCTCATTATGTCCAGCAGATACTTTAAATATGATACTTGTTACCCTTTATTCAAATAAATTAAACAGAATGAGAGCTGCTTTGTTTTTAGCAGCCACTAAGCTTCATCTCTGGAGATACTAAACGTTCAAATTGCCTTAAATGTTTGACATGCACATAAACTCCCATGGAGTAAAGCTCCTTGTCAAATAAGCGTACATTTTTGTTTAAACCAGTTTGGCTTCTTCTTGACCTTGAATAATAGCAGCTCAGGTACATGTAAGAAGACAGAGAGGAGGAAGAGTGGTTTTGTCGTTGAAATGCAAGTCAGAAATAAAGAAAGGAAATCACCTAGTGACTCATGGCTCTAAGTAGCTTTCCAAAAGAAAGAAAAAAAATCAGAGAAACTATTTTCAGTAAAATAGCAAGTCCCTTGGTTGAAGAGCAGTTTTAAACATAACTTTTCAAAAACATTTTGATATATTCAACCCTTTAGCAATCATTTTGAAATTCCTAACCTATTAGAAATGTTAGGCATATTATGTCAGTTACCTACAAATAACCTTTATTATTTTTATCTTGATAGAATGACACACCATTATTTTGTCACAGGGCATGTAGAAAAAAAGTTATAACAGTTTGGCAAATTAGATCTATATATATTTGAGATTTTAAAAAGATGAGTGAACTTTGAGTTTTAAAATTTTAGTTTTATGATCTGGCTTAAATTTTTTCTCTGTTTTTAATTGCTGCTGTGGTCAGAACACTTGTGTTCCCTCTAAAGTCATACATTGAAACCGAATGCCTAATATGATGGCATTAGAAGGCAGGATCTTTGGGAGGTAATTAGGTCTTTTATAAAATAATGGGTTTAGTGCCATTAAAAAGAGACCTTGGAGAGCTCTATTGTGCCTTCTACCATGTGAGCACACAGTGAAAAGGCAGCTGTCTTTGAATCAGGCATTGGGTCCTTACCAGACACCAAATTTGCCAGCACCAAGATCATAACTTCCCATCTTCCAGAATTGCAAGTGACAAATGTTTGCTGTTTATAAGCCACCAAGTCTATGGTATTCTGTTATAGCAGTTTGAATGAGCTAAGACAATTCCCAAGCCTTTCTCTGAATTTGTGGGAAGACACGATGTTGGGACTCCTTATTTTTGTTTTCTTGAAGCTATGTAGTGTTGGAGCCCGCTCACAGTCTTCCTTTGAAGCTTTTTATCATGGGACATAGGAAGATAGCCTTTTCTCCCATAGAGCAGAGGCACAGCACAGAATCATGGGGTCATAACTAAGCACTTCAGAGAATCAGTGAGCACATGAATTGCTTCTGGATAACCATGAGGTATCGGAGGGAAAAATGTAAAACCAAACAATGTTTTATTAGGCATGGATTGCACAGAAGAAGTATGGTAGAGTTTAACCAAAAATATTTAGAAGCATTTTTTAAATGTTTGTTTTTGAGAGAAAGAAAAAGAAAGAGTGCAAGTGCAGGCGGGGCAGAGAAAGAGGGGGACATAGAATCAGAAGCAGAATCCGCCCTGAGCTGTCATTTCGGAGCCTGATGTAAGGCTCGAACCTGTGAACCATGAGATCATGACCTAAGCTGAAGTTGGACGCTTAACCAACTGAGCCACCCAGGTGCTCCTTGATAGAAAATATTTAAAAAGCTGCTCTCTAATCCATGATGTTACTATAGCAAATAACCCTTTTGCAAGGAGTGCCTTCAAGTGGACTTGAGAGTAGAATACTCTGAATTGCCAAGCCATAGAGTTCTCAGTAATGTTCATCTATAAATGCCATTTGGCATAGTCCTACTTTTACAGGTAAGGGAATTAGGAGCTTAATGGGTATTATCAATCTAGGATGAGAGTGTTGAGTTTAGGAAAAGAATAAAATTAAACACTTGGCATTTAATGAAGGGTTTATTGTTGAGGAACATTCAAACGTTATTGTGCACATTCGCTGGCAATGCCCCACGGTGTCTCAGTGCAGTAGGTCACAGAACGCTGCAGTTACAAGCTCAGACTTTGGCGTCAGGTTGCCTGAGTATGCGTCCTGGTTTGATCAGCGCTGTGGCTCTGTGATATTGGACAACTTGACTTCTCTGGGCCTTAGTGTCCTCATTCACATAATGGGGCTAACAGGAGTTACTATGTTATAGGTTGTTATGAGACATGATGAAAAGGATTTATGTTTGTAAAGTTTGGAGTATTGACCTGGTACACAGAAAGTGCTATTTAGGTGTATGTTAATTAAGGTGGAAGAAAGTAGGAAGGTTAGGGTTCAGAGTTACTCAATTGATGACATTTGACCTCCAGACTGAGTTAGACTAATTTAACGTTGAAGGCAGTACCATCACTAGTACAGATAGGCAATATCATAAATAGTATATCTGTTCCACTCTTTTCAGATTTAAATTATATGTAAGACATTGGCATAACACTGGTAGCCTATTACACTTTATAGCAAGGTTCTATCTGCTAGCAAGTCCATTCAAATGCACTAAAGATTTATTAACCTTGATTTTTATGATCCTCAGTCCTATATAGAGGTTTTTAGCAGCAGAAGGTACCTTTTCTTTAATGGCAGAAGATAATGAGGTCAAATAGCATTTATCATGATATATTACCTTCCCTTACCTGCCTTTTCTTTTCCCTTGATGGATTTTGAGTCAATACTGAACAAAAAATTAAACAGAAGATAGAGTTCTTTCCAGAAGTTGCAGTTTGATTTGATAAGTAATTTCTTGCGATAGTTAAATTCCTTTTATTGTAATGGATCAAGGATGTCTATTTGAATCAGATATCAGAGCTAATCCACAGTCCTGATTCAAACTCTCTTGTTTTTCACCTGGACTGAATAAACTATTTACTATGTGTCATTCATTGCTCTCATGCTATTCTGTCTTCAGTCCTTTGCCTTTCCCCACAAATTTAATATATCTCAAGTCAAGGCTTTTATCTCCTCTATCCTGTTTTTCCAGGTTTGTCATCCCCCACTACCTCCATCCAATCTCGTGGCCCCCCTTTTGCCTCTATGTGGCTATCTTGGAGCACTGTCTTGCCATCATCTCGATCTCTTTCTAGCTGGTCCTCCATCTGACTGTACGCAAGTATGTGCAGTGAGTACGCTGCTGTAACTTTACAGAGGCGTGTGGTCCCTGAGCCCGTGTACCTCTTAACCACGCCCACCTCTACCACGCAGTCCCATTCCTGCTATCTTTTAAAACCCAGGGCTCCTCTTACCTTTGAAATTCTGTCAGGGTTCTAGCCTTGCCCAGGCACCACTGCTCAGTGTTTTGGAAGTTCTATGAATTCACTATTCTTAACGAGAGGAACACCCAGTGCTTTCCTGCAGGCAGGGGATTGTAACTAACTGGTTGGGAGTAGAATTTACAAGGCCCTTGAACTTGGATGGGAAAGAATTACTTCATTCCAGTAATCTCTAAGTCAAAATTTACCATTTCCTTTAATTATGAATTTAGGTCAGAAATCACAGTCGTGTTACTAATACCCATGACATTGTCACCAGTAGTAATTTTGAATATTTTCATATTATATTACAGCTTTTGAGGATATCTAGAAATACAATTCATACTCTTAATTGCTTCAAAATTAGTTATTAGACCTGCTACTAGATTGTACAATGTAATACATTAATAAAGAAGCACTTATATTATTATAAATTTGCTTTAAAAATATTTTGATATTTTTACCAAATAAAAGGTGGGGGGGATGGGTGAAATATGTGTACAGAATTAAGAGTTTACTTATCGTGATGATCACAGAGTGGTGTATAGAATTGTACATCTGAAACTAATTTAACATTGTGTGTTAACTCCGTTGGAATTTAAAAACTGGTGTTACTGAAAATAATATCAGCTCTATCAGGAGAGGTAGTGTATCTGTCTTGATTGCTGTTGTACCTCAGCATCAGGTTTAGTATAGAAGCAACTCAATAAAAATTTGTTTAAAAATTTTTAAAAGTTACTGTGTTTTGCTATGTTTGATTTCCTTTGGAACTCTTTTATTTTATGTTTTAAAAGCACTGTCTTCAAGTGGCGATCGTTATATAGCAGCTTATCTATGATACATTCAAGATACATGATACAATTTATTATTTCAGATAGCTGTGAAATTAGGTGATTAGTTGTTACATAACCTTCTAATTTCTGTATAAGTCTAATTACATGAAATAGAAGTTGGGGTTTTGATTTTTTACTTTGCTTTTCTGTTTGGAGTGTCATTGTAACTACTGTAGTGTAAATGATGGAAAATAATTGCATATGTTAAAAAATAAATAAATAAACAGAAAAAAAAAGCACTATCTTGAGAAGGGCTCCAGAGGCTTCATCATTCTGCCAAAGGTGTCTGTGGTCCAAAAGGTTAACCATCTGTATTCAGAACCCCTGTTTTCATGTTTGTATGATATCATATACTATATAAAATTTGATAGCCTTGAATGGTACTGCTCATTTCTTTATTTTATTTTTTATTAAAATTTTTTTTATAGAGTGAATGAGTAGGGGAGAGGGAGAATCTTTTTTTTAAGTGTTTATTTATTTTTGAGAGAGAGAGAGAGAGACAGAGCATAAGCAGGAGAGGGGCAAACACAAAATATGAAGCGGGCTCCAGGCTCTGAGCTGTCAGCACAGAGCCCGAGGTGGGGCTTGAACTCACACATGGTGAGATCATGACCTGAGCTACCCAGGCACCCTGAGAGGGAGAGAATCTTAAGCAGGCTCCATGCTTAGCACAGAGCCTGACTTAGGGCTCATTGTAATGACTCTGAGATCAGGACCTGAGGCAAAATCAAGAGTCAGACACTTAACTGAGTGAGCCACCCATGTGCCCCTTATTTATTTTAAAATGTGAAAACACAGCTTTTATTTAAGAATTTTTAATACTCACTGAAATGGCAGTGGTTATACCTTGCTTGGGCCACTTGGGAGTGGAATGCCAGACCGGAGCCACTCAGCCTCAGTTTCCTTGTTTATTGTTCCTTGAGCATTTGAAAAGTATTTATTTATGCCCGGCATTCTTTTAGCCAATACTTTATCTCAGTGTTTAGAACTAAAATGACATGATTTTACAAGTACCATGGATTCTTTTCAACTATTTTAATATAACAAAATAAAGATTAAGAAAAAGATTAATTTGCACACATTTGTATTGCTTTCAAGTGTGATTGCAGATAACACAGAACTAAACAAGCTAACCAGTAGTTTATCAACGGGGATTAGACTGAAGATGTTAATAAGGCAGAAATGTGGAGATTGGAAGTGAGGGGGAGGGTGATGCAGGTACAATCAGACCTGATTGAGCACATGCTCTTTAGTGCCTCCTTACATGGAGATTAGCTACTTTGGAAAATAACTGGTTTTGATCATTTATAGCCACATAGCAAAATGTTCTCAAGCTCTTTGAATCATTTAGGGAATTAATTAGTTGTATTTCTTACTTTTGTCCCGTGTTATCTTGGAGAATCATATATTTTCTAAATAAATAAGCTAGGGAAATAATTGCATTATGTTATGTTTACTGTCTTAAATTTAGTCATCTTATTATGTCATAACAAACCACCCCAAAGCCTAGTGGCTTAAACGACACTGTGACTTTATCCCTCATGGCACTGAGGGGTCTTGCCTGGGGTCTCTATGTGGTTACCATCCTCTGTGGGCCCCACTGCTCTGCATGTTCAAGGTGCCTTCTCCTCTCCCACGTTGGCTGCCTCAGTGCTTCTCTTTGCTGCCCCTCTCTCAGCAGAGTTGCCCAGACCTTTTATATGGTGGCTCAGGTGCCAAGAGATAGTAAGCGAGTCCTGCCTGTGCTCTTAAAAGCCAGGACCACAGTGTGCACAGCATCATTTATGCTGTGTTCTAGTGGCAAGGAGATTCCTAGGGGTAAAGGAACGGGCCCCACCGCTCGTTGAGGGCAATGGCATGTGTGCAGGGAAGAAAGAAGCCGAAGGTACCCAAGCCCGTCATTTCCCCTGTTTCAGCTTGCTTTCCTTCGCAAGCTCACTCTTCCTTCTCATTTCTCAGTTTTTATTTCTTATTTATTTATTTATTTATTTATTTATTTATTTTGAGAGAGAGAAAGATGGAAAGAGAGTGAGAGAACGAGTACCTGTGGGCAGTTGAGGGGCAGCGAGAGAGGGAGAAAAAAGAACTCCAAGCAGGCTCTGTACAATTAGTGCATAGCCTGATGTGGGGCTCAAACTCATGAGTGGTAAGATCATGACCTGAACCGAAACCATGAGTTGGATGCTTAATCAACTGAGTCACAGATGTGCCCTTCAATTTTTATTTTTCTTTTCTTTTTTTTTTTAAATCTTTATTTATTTTGAGAGAGAAAGTGAAGGAGCGGCAGAGAGAGGGGAGACAGAGAATCTAAAGTGGGCTCCATGCTGACAACAGAGAGCCTGATACAGGGCTCAAACTCATGAACTGTGAGATCATGACCTGAGCCAAAGTCAGATGCTTAACTGACTGAGCCACCCAGGTGCCCCTCAATTTTTATTTAATAATTTAGTTAATTCTTTTCTCCCAGGGTAGTTCTTTTTTGTTTCTTAATATGTAACCACATCTTATCCACTTTTCTTTGTGTTTTTTCTTCCTCTGTAGAGCTGTAGCATCAATGCCTTTTCAATTCCGCCACTGTTTTTACATTACTGCCCCCTGTACTGTTACAGAGGATTTTCTTATTGGTTGTTTTAAATTTGGAAATCACAAGACTGCCTTGCCTGCTGACACCAACAGCATGTTTGGGTTCCCAGGATCGCCCTCAGGGGTGATAAACCACTGGAAAGACTCCCAGAACTCTGAGAGTTGTTGTGTGCACACTTGTGGTTTGTTACTGTGAGGAATGCAGGTTCGGATGGGCCCAGGGAAGACACGCACACTGAGGGCCTGGGAGAGGTCACGTGCTGAGCTCCGTCATCCTCCCAGAGCGGTTACACGGCCGCTCTTGTTTCTCCCAGTAACCATGTCTGAGAACACATTTGCCCCATTGCCAGCCAGGGAACTCACCAAGCCTTGGTGGCCAGAGTTTTCACTGAGGCTCAGTCATAGTCTTGGTTGGTCACATGGACATTTTTGACTGCCTGTGTGGTTTACCTTAGTCCCCAGTCCTTCCTGGAATCAAGCAGATAGCACATGGCCACAAGCACCCACCATGAAATCACATCATTAATATAGCATGGCTGGAGTGGCCCGAAGCCCCGAGGTAAAAAAAGACACTTATCAGGAAGAATATTCCAAGGGTTTCAAGGCCATTTCCCAGGCGCAAGGGCAGAGACTAGACCACTTTTTAGGAAGGGTTAATCCTTACTGCGGAGCTAGTATCTCTTTGCCTCTCCATTTCATCTAAAATGTTCTTGCCAGGCAAATCTTTCTAATGAATCATCTTAGCCATGTTACTTTTTGCTCAACAACCTATGTGTCTTCTTATTACACATTTGTCCCTATGTTCCAGAGATTACATGTGGTCTTGATAATAAATATTCTTTCTTTTGGCTCCAAAAACCAGTGAAATATCAAAGTAGTCCCAAATTATATAATCACCCTATGTTTCCCAAACTGGTCTTTACCCCTGCTGTCTTCTCAGCCTGCAATGCCCTTACCCATTCAAAATCTTTGTGGTCTCATTCATGTGGCCCACTATCATAAAGCCTTAATTGCTTAAAATAGATTTATTTGATTTCTCTTTGGATCTCTTTCCTTATATATCTCCATGATGCTTGCTGTGATCTGCCTTGCATTGAAGTTATTTTTATACCTGTCTTAGTCTCTTTATTAGACAGGAAGCTCCTTCAGAGTTAGGATTGTGCCTTATTCCTCTTCATGTTTTTTGTAGAGGCCACAATAATGCCTGGAAACCTGAAAGGGACAGAATATGTACAGAATTTCATTCCTGTCTTTTGGAGAAGATCCAACAAACATTTAATGTCACGAGAATAAACTCCTTAAAATGGTGACTTTTCCACTGTACTTAAGTGCCAGATAAATATTATGGATAAGGGTCTTAGGGTCTATAGTGGGCTGGTATGATTAGGGAGATTCATGTGAGGATTTAGCTGTGTTTTAAAGAACTTAATTCACATGAGTACTAATAAAGTTTAGTATTGTGTTCCTTGTTCAGTCTGCAGCATTTGGCACTATGGATAGATCAGTGATTTGGGGAAGCTAACCTAAAGGATCTGGGAGTGCCTGGGTGGCTCAGTTGGTTGAGTGTCTCTTTTTTAAAAATTTTTCTTTTAATGTTTGTTTATTTTTGAGAGAGAGACAGTGTACGCCAGAAAGGGGCAGAGAGAGAGAGAGAGAGAGAGGGAGAGAGAGAGAGACAGACAGACAGACAGAAGAAAGGGAGACACAGAATCTGAAACAGGCTCCAGGCTCTGAGCTATCAGCACAGAACCTGATGTGGGACTTGGACCCACGAACCATGAGAGCATGACCTGAGCCACAGTCAGATAGATGCTTAAGCCTAAGTGCGACTGAACCACCCAGGAGCCCTGAGTGTCTGACTCTTGATCTCACGGTTTGTGGGATCAAACCCCGTGTCTGACTCTACACTGACATTTAGGAGCCTGCTTGAGATTTTCTCTCTCCTTCTCTCTTTGTCCCTCCCCACTTGCATTCTCCCTCTCCCTCTCTCTCTTTCTCTCAATAAATAAATAAACTTAGAGGATATGATTGGATGTTGATGGTTCCACTGTAGAAAATAACTGTAAGGACTTCATTTAATCTCTTCTCTCTCCCATATTTAACCCTCTCTCTCCCCAGTCACAATTCCAGTATGCTTTATGCTGAGAGAGACAACTCTTAATATATCCATTCAGAAAATGAATATATATAATTATTCAGCATATATTTAACAAACATGTATTTATTAGATACTGTGTCAGGGCTTGTGTATACAGTGGTGAACAAGAAAGAAATGCTCTTGTCCTCATTTTCTCTCTTAGATTTAAAAGACTAAAAAACTAAAGCTCATTTTCCATGAGTTCATCTTATTAATTTCTCTAACAGGTTTGTGAAACAGGAGAGCTAAATGGTTAAGATCTGCAGTAGCTAATATTAACTGAGCACTTAACTATGTACTGAGCACTCTATATATTTATTACCTTAACCTGTACAACACTTTGGTAGCAACCTAATTATCATTATATTATAAATGAGGAAACTGAGGCTGTGTTTCAGCTTTGCCTACTCTAGAACTTTTACTTTTCACCACTGTTGAATGGATTACCACAGGTTGGGTAAGCTTTGCCACGTTCAGCTACAGTTCTCTGTGATGTTGCATTGTCATTCTAGCCCAGTGATCAAACATAGCTCTTGTGTGCTAGAAATCTCACTTTGAGTTGTTAATACATTATTGGCTGACTGAATGGATCAAATCCAGTACCTGTCCACAGCAGTAACACTTTGTCTTTGTTTTTTACGGAGCCTTATTATATTGCCTGAATACATCTCAGAAAAAGAAAGGAATAGGTGATATTAGAATTAGTTTTTCACTAGCTACAAGTTGCAAGGAATAATCGTGCCACTTGGAATTTTCTAGTGGTTCATGATAAATACATTAGTTGGTCTGAGTTCAACAAGTGAATTATGACTTCTCAGCAAGATGGTTGATATTAAGCTTCTCAAACTTGCAGTGAATCACAGGACTCCAGAAGGTCTGGACTGCTGGTTTGTCAGTGGTAAAGTGTTGCACTGTTCTCTAATACAAGAGTATTATGAATGTCAAGTATTTCCATTTATTTGTTCAAATATAGTTGAAAAATTTAGTTTGGAGGCCTCGCCATTTTTTAAAAGACTGAGGGATACCTGAGTGGCTCAGGTGGTTAAGCATCCTACTTTGGCTCAGGTCATGATCTCATGGTTTGTGAGTTTGAGCCCTGTGTTGGCCACCTGTCAGCTCAGAGCCCATTTTGGATTCTCTGTCCCTTCTCTCTCTGCCTCCTGCACCCCTGCTCATTCTCCCTCTCTCTCTCTCTCTATCAAAAAGAAATAAACATTAGAAAATTAAAATACAAAGACTGGTTTCCTGAAAGAATAAAATG
Organism: Suricata suricatta; assembly: GCF_006229205.1. Lineage (NCBI taxonomy): Eukaryota > Metazoa > Chordata > Mammalia > Carnivora > Herpestidae > Suricata > Suricata suricatta. The sequence continues at coordinate 123,657,591 of NC_043701.1, read as the reverse complement.
TCCAGTTTGGATAAAACAATCTAGAATTTTAACTATCTTAATGAGTAAGGGTGATAGTATTACTTTAAAAAAACCATCTTACTGTTCCAGCCTCTCACCCTGAAAGGTCTTTAAAGTGCTTCAGTCCAGCAGGCACTTCTTTTGAACATTGACAGGTAAATTTGTGAATGTAAGTGAACACACTGCATTGTGTTGCCTTGCATAGTTGAAGTGGAGAAATACTTGCCCAAATTGCTTTTTTTCTAATTTAACCAATGTTATTTCAATAGACTTGGCTGTGGGCAGGTTAATAGAATGGCTAAGATTTGGGCTCTGAAGATAGCATTGGGTTTGAATGTTACCCTTGCTATGTATATGCTATGCAATCTAATAACTCAGTGTCAGATTCTTCACCAGTAAGATGGGAACAATTATAATTCCTACCTCATACCACTTATTGGATTAAACATATTTTGTGTTGGACATATATGGTAGATGCCCTCTAGCTCTAAAATACTAATAATCACTGTTTATTTTTTATTATAGAAAGTATCAGTTTTTTTCTTTGTACTTATTTAAAAAATCACCACTTTAAAACAATAAGGATCTTGATGATTATCATTGCTGCTAAATACAAAGTGGCTACTGTAAGGAGGAACTAAAAACAATACAAACAACGGTCTCTTAACAGGATTGTTTTCAAGATGTTAAACTTGATTATAGCAGTCAATTCATGAGAATGTTAGATTCAAACCTAATTCTTGCTATCAAATGAAAATCTTTTATTAACTATAAGTTAATGAAATCTGTGGATTACAGAGCCACACAATCTGGGTTCAAATCTAAGCTCTGTTACTTATTTACTATATGATTTTGGTCAAGTTACTTACTTTCTCTTTTTCCTCAGTTTCCCTGTTAAATTGAAGATAATAAGAGTACCCATCTCATAGGGTTGTTAGATAAGGTTAAATGAGATAATGCTTGTAAAGCCTTTAGAACAGTGCCTGGCATAGTAAGAACTATATGAGGATTAACGCTTACCATTTTATATTGGGCAGTGCCTGGGTGGCTTAGTAGGTTAAGTGTCCGACTTGGGCTCAGGTCATGATCTCATGGTTTGTGGGTTGGAACCCTGCACTGGACTCTGTGCTGATAGTTCAGAGCCTGGAGTCTGCTTCAGATTCTTTGTCTCTTTCTCTCACTGACCCTCTCCTACCCATGCTCTATCTCTCTCTCTCTCAAAAATAAGTAAAACATTAACAAATTTTTAAAATTTATTTTATATTGATGGTATTAACATAGCTAAACTTGATTTTCCCACAACCATAATGATGGATATGCTTTTTAAATGCTGGATGAAATAATTATTATTGCAGACACTGAGTAGTTGGATATATAATAAGAAATATGTCAGACATGGAAAAGTCAGAAATTCAAGATAGTTAAGAAAATGAGTCATTACTGGGGTGCCTGGGTGGCTCAGTCAGTTAAGCATCTGACTGTTGATTTCGGCTCAGGTCATGATATCACAGTTTGTGAGTTTAAGCCCCGTGTTGGCTCTCCCTTTCTCTCTGCCCCTCCTGTTTCTTTCTTTTAAACTAAAAATAAACTTAAAAAAAGGGAAAAGTCATTATTTAAAAGAAGCTATTTATAAGATTATGAATAATTATCATAAACAATTTTTTATTTAGCATTTGCAGCACTTTAATAGTCTCCAATACTGCTTTCCTAAAATCAGACATGATTTGACCTATATTTTCCTGATTATTACCTTAAGAGATTATTCAATCAAAGAATAAGAATTGTGTAGGACAGTCTTAAAGTGATTACCATGAACTTCAGAATAGTCTTGTTGGGGAACAGTTGCTGAGAATTGAATCATGACTGCCTCTGTGGCCCTGAGAGAAATGATAAGTTTAGTAACCAATAGTTCTAGAGACAGTGGGAGTCAGTTTAAGGAATTAGGAAGAATTTTGGATTTGACAACAGAAGTCCTGGATTTGAGTCTTGGTGACACTACTTAGGAACATAGAGCTCAGGGTAATTCACTTGTCTCTTTGCTCATTAGGTTTCTCTTTCACAAAATAACAGTGATGATCTCTATTCTGATGTTCTCACAGGATTGTTTTATAGGCCCAATAGTATAACATGTAAAATCCCTGGCCATGCATGTGATTGTGTGTTCCATTTTTATTAATGTCAAGACAAGACAATGTCAAGAAATAAGCATTTTTGTTTCTGTATGGAACCTTGGATACATGACTTGGGTTAAGCCAAGAGAAAAGCAGAAGGGATATTTTCTATTTAAATTCTATTCTACAAATTTAGGTCTATTAAGTTTGAACCATAACTAATTTAACTTAATGTAATTTATTCTAATTTTTTTTTAAACACATCACTTTTCCTCACAGCTTATGATTTTTGACCTGGCTGGCAGAGGAGAAGCTTGGGGTAGGGGCTAGATTAAAGGAGAGGAGAGGGTCTTGGTGTGAAGCTGGTTACCAAGGAGAAGTAGATAGGTTTTGTTGAGCTTTTGTCCTATAGATGAGGTCTTAGCAAGACTCTCAGACCTTTTCTAGGGGTGGGAATAAGGGATAAGAGAGTAGGGCCAGTATGTTTCCAAGTACAGAGAGGTTTGGGACAGGCAGCATCTGGGGTTCCTGTTAGGAAGAAGGGAGAAATCTGGCCCAGGAAGGAGCTCTCACAGAAGAGGGTGGAACTAATGTAGAGATAGAATATGGGCTGGATAATTACATTCTAGGAAGAACAAGGGTCAACTTTGAGCGGTTTTTTTAACTGCAACTTTCTTTTTATCTCCATTTTTTATTTCCTGCCAGTTGTCCAGAAATGGCTAAAGTTAAACTGTCTTAGAGCAGAAAGACATGGATTTAGGGGCACCTGGGTGGCTCAGTTGGTTAAGCATTTGTCTTCGGCTCAGGTCATGATCTCATGGATCCTGAGTTTGAAGCCAGTATCAGGCTCTCTGCTGTCAGCTCAGAGTCTGCTTTGGATTCTGTGTTCCCCTCTTTCTTTGCCCCTCCTCCACTCATGTGTGTATGCTCTCTCTCTCAAAAATAAATCAATATTTTTTAAAAAAGAGAAAGACATATTTATTTGGGATCAGGCCAATAAAAGGAAAGCTTGTCTTTCTGAAAGGCAGTGGGTCAGAGGGAGGGGAAAACTTCAGATCATGGCTTGGTTTGAAAGGAAAACAGATGGGCCAAGTCTTAATTTATATTTGGCATTAGCTGTAAAGGCACATTCAGCCCTTATGGGTCTAAGGAGAAGGAGGATGTCAGGAGATGCCACTTTAACCCTGTTCTCTGGCTTTGTCCTTCTGCCTTACTTTCTACCACCACCTGCATCTCATCTGCTAACTTCCAATCCTCTTCCTTGAAGAGTTTCTATTTTGCTTCAAAGTCCTACTGTTTTCTACCCTTAGTGGCCCAAAATGATAGAAGTTCTTTGTTCTCTCTGCCTGGGGGATAGCTAGGGAGGATTTCCAGCCATGCCTTTGGTATTTCCTACTAGATTCTCTTTCCTGTACAAACACTAATGAATACTGAAATATTTCTACAGGTAATAACTGATGATCTACATTTCTACGGATCAGCTGAGAAATGAGCCATCCTTTATTACACTACTTTTATGAGAAGATGTTTTATAAGATCTAAATTAATTTATATGGCTAAGCTTGGAACAAAACAAATAGCTGGTTTGAAGGCTGACTATAAGTAGAATGACAGCATTGTTGCGATGCAAAATGAAAGGCAGTGGAACCAGACCCCATGTTCTAGCTGTATAACATTATGCAGCTAATGTTACCTATTTAGAATTCATTTTCCTCTGTGGGATAGAAATAAAAATAATGTCAAAAAAACAGTAATATAAAGACTTCAGTATTATAAAGATTACCTGTCTTAAACCCATAGCCAACATCAAACTTGATGTTTAATATTTTAATCTGTTAAAAGACAAAGATATCTGCATTCACCATTACTTCTTTTTTAGCTTTTTGTTTATTTTTGAGAGAGAGAGAGAGACAGAGACAGAGACAGAGACAGAGACAGAATACAAGTGGGGAAGGGGCAGAGAGAGAGGGAGACACAGAATCCAAAGCAGGCTCCAGGCTGTCAGCTGACAGTACAGAGTCCAACCTGGTGCTTGAACCCACGAAGCACAGGATCATGACCTGAGTCGAAGTCAGCCACCCAGCTGACTGAACCACCCAGACACCCCAAGTTTTAAACATTTTTTTGGAAGTTTTGGCCTATGTAATAGCATGTGCCAAAAAGCAACTGTACAAGAGATGGTTGTGGAAAGAAAATACCTTCCTAAATAGCTGAAATGAAGAGTGAGTTGGGCCTATGTATAAACAAACAAGTGAGAACAGCCAAGACAATTTTGATAAAGTAATTGGAGATACTTTTCTTACCAAATATTATGTGTAACATCAAGTTTACACCGTGAGCACAAGAATTGACAGATGGTAATAGGAAGACAAATAGACTGTCCTGAATCTGGTGTCTAGGCATTGACTTACTGAGCATATGTGTTATGGTAGGCCCTGAACGAAGGGCTTTCTGTAATTATCTACTTTAATTCTACAACAAAACTGCGAGATGGGTATTGTGATCCCCATTTTACAAATATGGAAACTAAGGTTTAAGGAAGGTAAGGGGTGGCTGGGTGGTTCAGTTGGTTAAGCATCTGACTTTAGCTCAGGTCATGATCCACAACCTGTGAGTTCAAGCTCCACATTGGGCTCTCTGCTGTCAGCATGGAGTCTGCTTAGAATTCTCTGTCCCCTTCTCTCTCCCTCTCTCTCTCTCCCTCTCTCTCTCTCTCTCTCTCTCTCTCTCGAAAATAAATAAAAATAAATAAAAAATATAAAAATAGGTTAAAAAAACTTACCTGGGTGCCAAAGCTGGCATTAGAGCAAATATTATACCTTAGAGCAGTTGCTCTCAAACAGGATCTTACACAAATGACCCATGAAGGAGTGAGTGATTTTACTAGTGATTTTGGGAAAAAGACAGAGGAGGTTGTCAGAAATCACATTAAGTACTCACCTCACAGCATACCTACAAAAATTCTATACAGATTGAAGAAAAGGGAAAATAGAATAGCTTTTTAATTGCTACTGGACTAGGGAAGAACTTTCTAAGCATAGAAACTATGGAAGAAACCACAGAAGAAATGATTTATATGTTTGATTACATAAAATTTAACATTCTGCACATCAAAAACCATTATAAACCAAACTCGAATGCAAATAACAGACCAGGAAGGCCAATGAAAATATACAACTAAGATACACAAATGACTAATCTCTTTGTTGTACAAAGAGCTCTTACAAATCAATTAAAAACCCACAAGTTTCCTAAGTAAAAATGGTGAAAGGGAATAAATAGGAGAATTACCATGAATTTTTAAAATTGTTCAGAAGCACTAACAAGAGAAAAACAACTAAAAGTAGGAGTAGATACCATTTTCTCTATGAAATAAAAAGCATTTTATGACATTGTTGAGATACATTTGTGAGAAATTTGAGAAATAGGAGTGGAGATACATAGCTAATTGTCTTTTTGGTGGGCAGTCTATAGGCATATCTTAGAGATACTGCGGGTTTGGTTCCCACCACCACAATAAAATGAATATTGCAATAAAACATGATTTTTTTTTCTCAATGTGTATAAAAGTTCTGTTTACACAGAACTGTAGTCTCTTAAGTGTATAACAGCATTATGTTAAAAATATATACATACCTTAATTAAAAAGCTAATCTGAGCTGTTAGGGAGTTGAAATCTCTTTTGCTGGTGGAGGGTCTTGCCCATTGTTATGGATGCTGATGGACCAGGGTGGTGGTTGCTGAAGGTTGGGGTGATGGTGGCAATTTCTTAAAATAAGACAACAGTGAAGTTTGCCACATCAATTGACTCTTTTACAGTTCCTCTGTAGCATGTGATGCTGTTTGATAGCATTTTACCCACAAAACTTTCACAATTGTGGAGTCAGTTCTTTTAAACCCTGCCACTGCTTTATCAACTAGTTTAGGTAATATTCTAAATCCTTTGTTGTCATTCAACAATCTTCACAACATCTCCAACACAAATAGATCCCATCTCAAGAAACCACTTTCTTTGCTCATCCAAAAAAAGCAACTCCTTATCTGTCCAAGTTTTATCATGAAATTACAGCAATTCAGTTACATCTTCAGACTCCACTTCTAATTCTATTTCTCTTGCTATTTCCACCTGCTGCAGTGACTTCCTCCACTGAAATCTTGAATCCCCTCAGCCCTCCACCTGAGTCCTCCTTGAGGGCTGGAATCCACTTCTACCAAACTCCTGTAAATGTTGATATTTTGACCTATTCCTATGACTCATGAATATTCTGAATGGCATCTAGAATGGTGAATCCTTTATAGAAGGTTTTGCATCGACTTTGCCCGGATCCATCAGAGGAATCCCTATCCTATCCATGGCAGCTATAGGCTTAGGAAATGTATTTCTTAAATAATAAGAGTTCAAAGTCAAAGTTGCCCCATGATTCATAAACTGCAAAATGGATGTTGTATTAGTGGGCCTGAAAACAAGATGGGTCTCATTTTACATCTCCATCAGCTGTCTTGGGTTACTAGGTGCATTGTCAATGAGTAGTAATGTTTTGAAAGGAATGTTTTTTCGGAGCAGCAGATCTCAACTGTGGGCTTAAAATATTCAGTAAGCCATGTCGTAAACAAATGTGCTGTCATCCAAGCTTTGTTGTTCTGCTTATAGAGCACATACAGAGAAGATTTAGGGTATTTCTTAAGGCCCTTAGATTTTCAGAATGATCAATGAGCACTGGCTTCAACTTCAAGTCACCGGCTGTGTGAGCCTCCAGCAAGAGAGTCAGCCTGTTCGTGAAAGCTTTGAAGCCAAGCCCTGACTTCTCCTGTATGGCTCTGGAAGTCCTAGATGACATCTTTCATTAGAAAGCTGTTTTGTCTACAATGAAAATCTGTTTTTCAGTGTGGCCACCTTCATTGATTATCTTAGCAGAATCTTCTGGATAACTTGCTGCACCTTCTACATCAGCACTTGCTTCACCTTATACTTTTATGTTATGAAGACCGGTTTCATTAAACATGGAGATTTCCTTAAACCTTATGAACCAACCTTTGCTAGCTTCAGACTTCTCATATGTAGCTTCCTCTTCTCTCTTAGTCTTCATAGAATTGATGAGAGTTAGGGGCTTGCTTTGGATTAGGCTTTGGCTTAAGGGAATGTTGTGACTGGCTTGATCTTCTGTCCAGACCACTCCAACTTTCTTCATATTAGTGATAAGGCTGTTTCACTTTCTTATCATTCATGTGTTCACTTTGAATTTCCTTCAAGAGCTTTTCCTTTGTATTCAGAACTTGGTTAACTGGTGCAGAAGGCCTAACTTTCAGCCTATTTTAGCTTTTGACATGCCTTCTTCACTAAACTATCATTTTTGGTTTTGATTATAAGCCAGAGACATGCAACTCTTCCTTTTACTTGAAACTCTTAGAGGCCATTTTAAGGTTATTAATTGGCCTACTTTCAGTATTGTTGTTACTCAAGGTGGCTTGAGGAGAGGGAGAGAGATGGGGGCCCTAGCGGGCAGGGAGGATGGTTTGCGGAGCAGTTAGAATACACACAACATTTATTGATTTAGTTACTGTTTTATATTGGGCACGGTTCATAGTGCCCTCAAATTACTGATCAAAGATCACTGTGACAAATATAATAATAATGAAAAAGTTTGAAGCATTGTGAGCATTTTCAAAATGTGACATTGAGTCACAAAATGGGCAAATGCTGTTGGAAAAAAATGGTGCCAGTAGAATTGGCTTGAGGCAAGTTGCCACAAACCTTCAATCTGTAAATAAATGCAGTATCTGCAAGGCACCAGAAATGGGAAAGCCAGTATAAATTCTTGTTCTTTTGGTCTGTATACTGTGGGCAAGTACCATGGAAAAAGTTTATGCTTTTTCTTCAGAAATTCCATTATGGTGAATTTCACTTAGAAATTGGTAGCTTTGATGTCAAGATTTTCGTGCAAGTATATTATTGCAATATCAGATGTACCAGATAAATAGAGAAACAGCACAACTTAAACAAATATTAGGAAATGTTTAACAAATAATATCATGTGAATATGAAGATGTAACTAATTTTTTTTGAAGGGATGGGAGGGGCAGAATCCCAAGCAGGCTCCATGCCCAGCACAGAGCACCATGTAGGACTTGATCTCACACCTGTGAGATCATGACCTGGGCCAAAATCAAGAGTTGGATATTTAACCAACTGAGCCACCCAGCTGCCCCAAAATGTAACTAGTAAGATTGTGTTTTTAAAGACTATTATAGGTAAAAGTGATTTGCTATTGAGGGAAAAGGGCAAGATACACCTTATCTGTGGTACAATGCCAATGCTGTTTAAAAGGTGTGTTTAAAGGTGTTTTAAAAAGTGTGTGTATGCTTGTGTGTATTGAAAGGGAGCAACAGAAGATATAAATTTCATTCTCAATTGTGTGATCATCATTGGTTTCTATTTTCTGCATTGTGCATATTTTCTACAATAAATGCATATTGTTTTTATAATTTTAAAAAAGTTACTGAATTTACTCTTTGGAAGTTCTTGTGCAGATTAAATAAGAAAATGTGGCCAAAGTAAAGTAAGGTTTTAGAAATATTTATTTCCTGGGGGCACCTGGGTGGCTCAGCCGGTTGTGTCTGACTTCGGCTCAGGTCATAATCTCATGATACATGGGTTTGAGCCCCATGTCAGGCTCTGTGCTGACAGCTCAGAGCCTGGAACCTGCTTCCGATTCTGTGTCTCCCTCTCTCTCTGCCCCTCCCCTGCTTGTACGCTGTCTCTCCTTCAAAAATAAATAAACATTAACCAAATTATTTTATGTATGTTCATTTCCTGTTTTCCTTTATTGGAAACAGATAGGAACTTCTGATTTCAGATTTAATTTTTTAAGAGTTGAGGCATCCATTTTTATAGCATTTGGTACAGTTAACTAATGCAAGCGTTATTACAGCTAAAGGTGCCAAGTACCGTGTTCCTCTCTTCACATTCTATAGATTTAATCTTTCATGCCAGTTGGAATAATTTGCATCTTGCACATATTATTATATCCTCATAGGGAATGAGCTAAATTCATTTTTTCCTGACAGAATAAAGTTAGCACATTGTAAAAGCAGAAAGTCAGCCTTAGCCTTCATCTTGCAGTGCCTGCACTCAGAGTAGATCCGTCGTTCTCTTCTGAGGCTGTGCTTGTCTGACTGGAGCCATGCCATCTCTTGCATAACCTGGCATTTGGCTTTTCTTTGTCTTGCTGTTCTGGACCTTGGTAAACAGTGTTTGGGATAATGAAGTTTGAGAGAGAAAATGGGTTTCTCATAATAGCTGTAAAGAAGGAAAATGGTGTGGGGAAGGTGTTCTGGTGCGCCAACATCTTCACATCGACAGGACAGTTTTCACAGTGTATTGTTACACCATTGAAATTGAATCTCATGGGCATATTCTTTTCATGTTCAGATTCACACTTTTTATGTATTTGACACAATTTTGTTTTTAAAAATTCTATTCAGATTATCGATGCCTTTGATTTCGTGTGCACACTTCAGAGCTTTTCTTCATTGCGTTAGTTATGTGGACCTTTCCTGCATATTCCTTTTTTTTTTTACTGTGCACCATCACATTTCCTCTGTTTCTCTCTGTGTCTGTTTCAAGGCACTTCCTGCGTTTTTAAGTTCATTAATAATAATAATTTGTAGGGGTGTCTAGGGACTTAGTCTGTTGAGTGCCTGACCCTTGATTTTGGTCAGGTCATGATCTCACAGTTTGTGAATTTGAGCCCCGTGTGATAGCCCCGCTATCAGCAGCGCAGAGCCTGCTTGGGATTCTCTCTCTATCCCTCTCTCACTCCCTGCCCCTGCCCTGTTCATACACACATGCACACTCTTTCTCTCTCAAAAATAAATAAATAAACATTAAAAAATAATAACTGTTTGTAAACTGTTGTTATGATAAGTATCTAAAATTCTTTCATTTTTGCTAAAATTTGTTTCTTTTTTCTAGGGTGACTATGGATCCTACTATTCCCGAAGCTCTAGAAAGGTAAAGAAAGTTAAGACTGAACTCAGTAGATATTGTATTTTTCGTTTCCCTTTTTTGTCATAATTATACACATGGACTCAAATGAATTATTTATATATGATGCTATTTGTAACCTTTTAAAAATTTAAATTAGAGAACAGTTTAAAAGTTTTTGCCTCGTGGGGCCACCTGGTCACCTGGACTAGTGCTCATGGTAGAATGGTGCCTTGGAGGTGTTACCTGTGTTCCGCATCCGGTCCTCAGCTGTACGATTGCAGGTTTGATTTTATGACATCCAAGAGTGGCCCTGTCCCCTGGAGACTGATGCAGCTTCTACTTCTCCATTTATAATGCCATGACAATCAAATGCTTGGCTTGCCTCATTAGTACATTCTCTGTTTCAAAAGCCTGATTGGAAATTTAATTATGATTAAATGCTGCCTGCTCTGGAATTAGGAGAGCCAGTTTGATGATTTTCATAGTAAAAATCTTTGTAGCCACGATAACCCAATGTCTCTGTCTGACCCTGAGGAGTGTTTTTCTCAGTGGGCCTTGCAGGCTGCCTTTCCTCTGTGCAGCGATGGGTAAATGCTTCAACTATTTCCCTCTCACTTTCCCATCACCCCGGACTTCCCACCACTCATCTTTCCTTATGCTTAGCATCCACTTTCTTTCAGCTTTTAGTCTGGGTAATATCAATTCTTTGGAACAGGCAGGCTAAAAAACGGGTTAGGACTGGTTGTATTTGAGTATCAACTCTTCTTGGCTCCATCATCTTGGACAAGGTACTTAGTCACTCTGTGCTTCAATTTCCTTATATGAAGATAGATTAGTAATGGTATCTATTTCATAGGCTTGTTGTGAGAAGAATATTCATTCAGTGATACTTTAAGAGCTAAAAAATAATCGAATCATTTTATTATAGCTTATTGTTTTTTTCTAAGATGACTTTTGCACTCATTTGTATAGATTTTATTAAGGTGAATTATGCAAAATTGCCATTCTGGTATGTCAAAAATTGTCTAACACCAGCTACTTCCTATGGCTAAACCCAATAACATTAATGTATAAATCTTTTTCCTATCTATGGAACCTTTAGTTATTTTACTGCCTTAACACAAAACATTACCCTTATTCTTTGAAATAGTCCCATGAATCATCTTCCTTAAATGATATTATTCTGTTGTTGATATTCAGTGAAATGGTAGAATAATACTGATTTTTTGTTGTGAACTACTCATAAGAATGATAATGTTGTCTTTTGAGATTTTAACATTGGTTCACTAGGTATTTTTTCTCATCATATCACCAGCCATTCAAGATGTTGTAATGTGGCTGGTCAGTGTTACTTGTGTCACTGATAATAAACTAAAAGAAGACTCATCTGAATCCTTCTGTTAATTCCTTGTTACCCATGTATATCATATCTCACCTCTTAAAGAACTTTTGTATTTTTTGGGTGTATTTTCTTTTCCAATAATTTCAAGGGGCAAGAGTATAACTACCTTTGTTTTCTAAAGTTAAAAAATTGAATCATATGTTGAATAATTAGACCAAGAGCATAGATTTAGTCAGTAATCTACTTACTGAAACAGAGGTCTTCATAATTTCAAAGCTAAGATGGGCTTTCATAGATCTTACCCAAAACTCTCATTTTATTTTTTGAGTAAATAAAAACCTCAAGAGGGTGTCTGAAATAATGGCAGAATCAGAACAAAAATGGGTATATTTTAGTTTCCCTCCTTACTTCTATATTTCTAGGGTTCTGTTCTTATTCAAAACCATTTGACCACAATTTAGAGTTTTAAAGCCAGTATAATTAATAATTGATACCATTTTTGGAATGAATGAGATGAGTTTCAGCAGTACTTTGATGAGAACAGATACATGTTATGTCAACACTGAAATATTTTAGTTTTTCTTAAACATTATATGAGCATGAAACAACCATTCAGTTGTGGATCTAGGAATTTCTTGTTCTGATCTGCTAGTAATGTATTTGTGCACAGACCAAATATAGCAATAATGTCTTATATGTGGTTGAAATGCTATCTTTCCTGAAGTATTGACTTTGTACTGTGATGTCAGAAGACATGAGGCATTGGCATTGCCAGGTTGAAATAAATGATTTCTTTAGAGGCTTCAACACCATGAGAAATTCGCCAGTTCGGTGAGTTAATAAACCTAAATGGGACAAAAAGAGATTGGGAGCTGATGCCTTTTTTATCCAAAGTGAGGAATTTCTGCTGCTTTATTACAGTTTTGGTATCTTGGGAATGTCTTTTATGGCCTCTGTCTGGTTTGGGTATAAACTCAACTGTCTTGGTGCTTTGGAACCCACACTGGCCAATCAGCTCAGTTTTCCTCCATTCTCTCCTGTCACAGTTTCAAAGAACACTCCAGAAGTCAGAGATCTGAACTCTAAAGAGACCCCTCATTGCTTGGCACCCACTCAGCTGCTCATCTCCAGTCACTTAATGGTCCTACCCACTTTGCCAGCAAGGGAATATGTGGGGCCTCAGGAGGCAACACAGAAGTCTTAGTCAGAACTTTTGTTATTGAATCCTTTTGCCTACCTAAAATATTAAAGTCCTCCTGGGATTAGAGATTGAGGAGATATGATTTCATAGTGTACAAATTGAAGGGGTAGCTTGGATGAATTCTGAATTTAATAAGGAGATCAATAAAAAATGAAAAGAAACCCAATTATGATGTCTGGTATCTGATTCTTTCTTTGTTTTTCCCCACCACTTTGATGATATGTTTTTTATAGAATGGGAATTGAATGGCAACATTTAAGAAACCAAGATCATTTTTGGAATCTTGTATGCCAAAGACTTGCCTAGGCAAGCCTTTGATTTAGGTGTTAGTAAATGTGACTTGACATCTATAGATAGGTGTGCTGTCAGAACATTCAATTTGCTTAATAGAAAAGATGAAGGAAAGCATGAGCCTTTCTGATAGAATTCTTTTGTCTTTGAACTCTAGAATATGAGTAATCAGGAACAATGCTGCATCATGCTAGACGAAGTCTGAATCCTGGTGACACATTCTAAGAACTGTCAGAATTGACTTGTGCCCAATTTTGGGTATGGGTTACAAAGAGGCTGACTAAAAATACTTGGATGTTTGCTGTTTCTTGACAAAGTTTGTTTTCATTTTACATTCAGAACAAATCAGAGCTACTACAGTGCAGACATGATGCTGCCCTGAAGGTCTTTCTGTGGGAAGTCTGGCTTATATCAGGTTCAGATGTGAGAGTGTGCTGGCCCCGTCCGCTGCCATTTCACTTAGCTTCAGGACTGATCTTGGACCTGACTTTCCTCTCTGCTCCTTCAAGTGGGCCCCTTACTGAAGGTGTGTGGTCAGTAGGAAGAAAAGACTCTGAGTTTCACTTGGGAATATCAGTCCTTTAACACTTTTTATTGACTTTTAAGGAAGACATGTTTACTTTCTTTTCTGTTCTAAAGAGAATAATGTTATTGTATGCCCTTTAAAAAATGTGTTAGGAATGCAAGTAAGAGTACATGTGTGTGTGTGTGTGTGTGTGTGTGTGTGTGTGTGTGTGTATAAGAGAGAGTGATGGAGGGAGGGATTTGGGGGGATTTGGAAAATTAAAAAATATCACTTAGAATATTTATGAAAGTATACATTTTGCTAATTAGAAATCATCTTATGAATGACATTTTTATTACTTCAGTAATGTATAGTTGTCACATATAAGTAACCAACACCAACTTTGAGCGCACAAGCCTGGCATTTTGGCTCAAGAGATCAAAAGATTCATAACCAAATATTGTCACTCTCATGCTCTTACAAAATGCTATACTATCCTTCCACTCATGAGAAAATAGAATTTTTCAATTGATCCTATTTTCCAGTGTGATTACAAAGTTGTTTAAAATTTCAGAAATGAAGTCTGATATCACAGTATTTTCTTCCAGACACCTGATGCTGTTGTTTAACATCTTCTTTTGGAAATTGTCTCTCCATGTCTTTGGGCATTATTTTATGAGGATATTCTTATTTTTCTCATCAATTTATACAAGATTTTTATGTATTAATATTATCAGTCCTTTAGCTCCATTTTGGGGGCAAATATTTTTCTAGAGTTCCTTTGACTTTTATTTCCCTTTATATTATGTTTAGCTTGCATAGTTTAATTTGAAAGTGTAGTAAACAAGCATTATCTATGGTGGAACTGTAACCATAGAATTGTTTTCAGATATGGTAATTTTTAGAAAACATGTTTGGGCACAGTTTTAGATCATATTTTTGATCTGAAAACTGAAAATCAAAAGGAGGTAAATATGACTGAAAAGGTAGGAGAAAGTCATGTTGGGGGCGTTCAATTTTCAGTGAAGATCAATCTAGTATAGACGTGCTTCATACTGAATCAGATACAATTGTGGACCACAGCCTGATATGGGATCAGTGCATGTTAATCTCCTTGAAGCAGCAGAGGAGATGCCAAACTGTGGGACATTGTCATATTATTTCACTGTGGTGGCAGTGGTGGTGGCATTTTTTGTTAACTCTCATCAAGTCCCTATTGTGACAGTATTAAACATTTTTTAAAGTTTATTTATTTTGAGAGAGAGAGAAAGAGAGTGAGAGCAAGCGGGGAAGGGGCAGAGAGAGAGAGAGAGAGAGAGAGAGAGGGAATCCCAAGCAGGTTCCATGCTGTCAGTACAGAGCCCGATGTAGGGCTTGAACCCACAAACTGTTAGCTCATGACCTGAGATCAAGCATCAGACACTTAACCAACTGAGCCACCCAGATGCCCCATGTGACAGACATTTTATTGGATTTATCCATATCACATGTAAACCTATGATTATCATCTTTATGATTAAAATGGGGCCCTAACTTGGGTAACGTTATGGTTTCTGCTTCCAAACCACTTCCTTCTGGAAGGCAGGATACCTAGTGGTTGGTGTCTAGCAAGGCTACTTACTAGTTAGGAATTGTGAACAAATTGCTTGATTGCTGTATTCCTCAATTTTCTCATTTCTTTTTTTTTTTTTAATGTTTATTTATTTTTGAGATAGATTCAAAGCACAAGCAGGGAAGGGACAGAGAGAGAGAGGGAGACACAGAAATCGAAGCAGGCCCCAGGCTCTGAGCTATCAGCACGGAGCTTGACACAGGGCTTGTACTCACGAACTGGGAGATGATGACCTGAGCCAAAGTCAGACACCCAACCAATTGAGCCACCCAGGCACCCCTCAATTTTCTCATATCTAAAGGACCATAATAACAAGTACCTACCTTGTAGAGTTTTTATGAAAATAAAATTAAGAATGCACCTTTCCTCAAAAGTTCCTGCTACATTGAATGTGTTTGATACAATGTTAAATTTACCACCAGCAATGTACAGATGCACCTTCTTATTTCCTTTTCCTCGGTTGATGATACTCTACAGCCATCTTCCATGTAGTAGTTTTTGAGAAACTGAGGCTGAAACCCAGAAAATTATGAGTACTTAATAGAGTAGTGATAAAAGCAGTAGACAAAAATTGGTGAGGGAGGCAGGAAAGCATGCTTTAAAATCCCATTTCAAATGGTCGAAGTTTCTTTCCATGGATGCTTCCTTGGCCCACAAGTCACACCACCCCCATATCCATTTGTAATATTCTAAATGAGAGATCAAAGTAGATGAACAGCATTTGAGACTGTTAGTCTTGTTTTGGGTTTTAATCTTGTATGTTTACCTACTGTGTGTGTTATTACTAACTATATGTTACTATATGTAATATGAATGTATAGATAAGTGTGCATGTGCGCACACACATACACTACATTATATATATATACACATATATAACATATGTGTGTAATATATATATTGATGTAAGTTAGTTAATAATTATGTGTGTGTGTGTGTGCTCTAAAAAGTCTCCATAATTCCAGTTCCCTGCTGGGCCTCTCGATAGGAGTTACTCTGCTAATTCATCCCGGGGGGAAGACCGAGGGAGGGGCTTCAGTGTGGTAAATACTGTTTACTCTAAGCTACAATGATGGGTTTCTTTCTTCATGATTAGAGTATAATGCGTATCCCCCACTGCTCACTGTGTAACTCCCAACTCAAGAGGTTATTGGAACAAAAAGTGATTCTGTCTCAGGCCAGGAGGAAAACAGAATTCCTATGTATTCTTTCTTAGGTTTATGAAAGAGAAAAAGATTTCCTAATGTATCTGACTGTGGTTTGTCTTTTAAGCCTATAACCAGTCTGTAATAATTATTTCAAACAGTGCAGTAAAAGAAAAAGAACCAACATTTATTGAATGGCCGTTATGTGCTCTATGATTTTAACTCATTTGATTCTCCAAAGACTGTGTGAGTCTGGGTTGATTACCCCCAATTTAGAGATGGGGAACTGAGGCTTGAAGTCTTTGGTAAATAGCAACCTAGGTCCAGCTGGTCCCCCAATCATGCTCTTTCTGGGGCTTTGCCGTCTGCTGTAACTAGCTAGTACTCAATTATGAATACAGAGACCAGAAAAATCACTCAAAGCTTTCCACATTTCAAGTGCTGGCCCTGCTGTCCACACCCAGGGGGATGAGCAGGCAGCTGGTGTGGGCAGTAATAACCATGTAAGCCAAGTTTCCTGCTCAGACGTAAGTTCCGCCTCCCTCAGTCCTCTGGCTTGGGTACTGCTCTGCTCTTCACTATTTACCTTGGCTCTCTGGCTTCTAACCTGCCTCCCACCTACCACTAAAATTTTAATGTTTGTTAGGTTTGCTTTGGAACTAGTAAAGCCATATTGGTAATAGTTATTTACTTCACTTATTTATTTCCACTTTAATCCCATGTTTTGAATATCCAGTTATAATTTGAGGCATTTATAACCTCCTGAGAAAAGAGTCAGCAATTAAGATGTCAGCCTTGTCAGGATTCTTAAGCACTGTGCTGATAGGTAGTTGGAAGTGACATGGATGGAACATATGCTAAAACCTTCTGGCATGTAAATATGTTGCTCTTTAACAGAAAGTTTCCAGGATTCGATAGGCAGTCTTTTGCAATGATTTAGGTATTCTGGGTTGGATTCAGCCTTTCTTTGTAAGATTTTTTCTTTTTTTTTTTTATATTAGAAAGGGAGGAAGTGAAGGAAAAGTGTGTGAGCTTGAGTGTCTGATTGGTACAGTCTTAAATTTTAGTCCATCTCACACTGTTGGAGAGCCCCTAGTCAAGTCACTTTACTTCTTGGACTTCTGGTTATCCATCTGCAAAATAGATGTTGTACCTACCATTGCTTATAACACCCACTCTAGTTCTCTGCATTTTGACCTGGAAGGTAATGCATTTTTACTTGATTGATTGATTGATTAATCTTGCCTTTAATGAATTCATGTGTATGGAGTTATGGAAGGAAGACTGATTAAATAAGTCTTTCCTCACATAAAGGCTGTATTCCCTTTATAGCTCTATATCTGTTCTGTTTTAAATAAAGGTTTCAACTCTCTAATTTCCTTGATACCTTCTGCATGAAATAAGACTTGTGTACAGTATACAACAGCTAGTTGGGTGGATTCCGTACAATTGCTGTGTGCAAGTGTTCTTCCTGCCGGATCTGTGGTGCGGTGAGTTTGAGAATCACATTTTGCTAGACTTAGCTATTGATGATTCCAGCACATTTATCAGACATAGGTGATTCTTTTGATATTGTGCAGGAAGCAGAAATGACAAATACATTAGGTCAAGGCTTACTGCCATAGGAGAATATGCTTCATGGCTGGGTAAGGGTCTGTTCCACTTTGCATTCCTCTGGTTTCTTCTGTAAATTCTGTGCTCCTGATGAAAACTTGCCTGTCTTACTTGCCTTAGTAAGTAAACTCGGTAGTTTCCACAAGTAATTTTAAATGTGCCCAAAGGTTAATAGTTAATGAGTAGAAGCCTAGCAAGGTTTCATCTTAATCAGCAGTAGATATTTTCCAGTTCATAAAATTAAAATTAACTACAGATCTTTCACTTTTAAGTCAACAGATGAATAATTTTATATGGAAGTCATACTTTTTAATGAAAATGTAAATATTTTTATTCACAAAATGAGAGAAGACCTTTCCCTTTACAGAAATATGTTTTAGAAAAGATGATGTGTACTTTCTAAAGCATCTCAAGAGACCAATTAATTTGATTAATCAAAGGCTTTAAAATTATTTTCAGTGCTATATATGCTTGTCAGTGTTCAAAAGAAATGCTCCTTAGTTTACAAATGTATTTATTTTTGTCCTAATTCAAACAATCTAGGAAGTGTATCATTTTTTAAAGTCAGGAAATATAAGGAACTGAAGAATGACTACCTTTCATTTTTTATGTTTTCCTTTCTAGTTGTCAATATTGCTGCTCATCAACAGCCAGCACGAAATTTTCTGTTGGTCTAAAGTCTAATGATACAACTGCATTTTGATTTTCCTAAGCACTTCCTTATAGGTAGAAATAAGCTAAAATATGCAACTCTATACTAATAGTTTGGAGCTCTGAGATAATCAGCACCAGTATGATACCCTTATAACATGACTTGAGGAAGCAGGAAGTGTTACATAAAGTCAGAAAGAGTATGAGAAGTTTCTATAGGTTTTCTGTTATTTTTTGACATTATTTGATTTTTAGATCATCCTTATGAAGTGGGCAGAGAAGCTTTTAATATAGCTTTATAGACACAGGAATGGAAGCTCACTGACTTGTCTTACACAAAGTCCCATAGCTGACCTACTTGTGGCTAGAGCCTGGCTTTTGGTTCAGTGCTTTTTCTCCTGTCCCACAATCCACATCACTCAATAAGAGACCACATGCCCCCATTCAAGTCAATTCCTTGGGAGAGGCAGTCAAACCCTGTTCCTTGGTGGGCTGAATGTTAAACATTAATGGATGGACTCTGTAACTAAGTACAGAGAAAGTAGCAACAGTTCACTAGTGCATAGGCATCATTCTGTGTATGTCTCCACTTTCCCCTTAGGAATATTTTTGTGTGGACTTGTCACGTTTGGTAAGTATGTTGTTTATTGTTTCCTGTGTGGAACCTAGATGGAGGCAGACTGAAAGCTGGTCTGTGTCTATCAGTTGTGCTGATGCCAGTAAGTGTACTGATTATGTTTACCAGGCTCAAGCTTTTAAGATGGGTCTTTATGGATGGAAATGAATTGCTCATTTTAGGGACTTGTCCAGTGCTGTGATCAGCTACATTCAAGAATGGCAGAAGATACTAAAAGAATTTGTTATGATAATGTGTTTATTGGAAAACTAAGATAGCAAAACCCAAAATAAATCTTGTTCTGTGGTTCAGTAACAATCTTGGGGACAGCATAGAGTGTGGTCTCTGAATAAGGATGCTTAGGAAGTCCGCTGTCTACTTTCTAGCTGTTGAACTCAGTGATTTAGTTTTGTGGAGCTTGCTTATTTTGTTTTGGTGATCAGGCACACTTTGTATAGGTTTGGTGCCATTCTTTCTCTCAACTCCCAAATGGGAGTTGCCTACATAGATCATAGATAGTGAGGAATTATTGTAGAAGTGTTCAAAGTATTAGAGAACTTCCTTCCAGATCTTTGGTCCTAGACATATGAGGAACATTAATTTATTTTCCTTTTTTTAAAATTGCAAATACAGGTAACCTTACAAAATAGACTGAGTAGTTAGCTCCTATTTCCACAGCTCTGGCATGGAAATTTCTTCCAGGCTGGAACGCCTGCGTAGACTGTTGCTATGCAACCAGGAGAGGCGTTCACAAGCATTGTCATAAGCTAGCAATCAAAGGAGAGAAAATATTTTCTTTTGATTATGTGTTTTATTTATTTATTTGTTTATTTATTCATATTTCTGTTAGCTTTTGTTTTGGGGAGTGTGTATTTACATCCTTTGGGGAGTTTTTATTTGCAGAAATGCCTTTTCCAGAGTAATGTTCTTTTTTGTTGAAAATATTTTGATTTGATCTTGCTAGATAAAAAGGTGAGCCCCACCTCACAGGCAGTAGGTGTTGAAATTAGGCCTTGAAGCAGATAAAATAGTTCTTAATAAATAAGAACATAGTGGAGTCAGATGCGGCATTAGCCATCCTTTTGCTAAGAAAACATCCAAGCTTTGTATTCTTCTACTTCTGATCTTTAGTCATTGTGCACTTCTCTGACCTAAATCAGTGGCTTTGAATCTGCAGTTCCTTCAGCTCTCTTGTTCCTGAAAGTCATGTCTGAATAGAAGACCATTGGAATCTTTATAGTCAGGTTTCATTCTGACCAGATTTTCTGGAGTCATCTTTTATGTGAATCCTTCTTGACCCTTATAGATTTTTGTCTTTCAAACACTAATGAACTGCCTTTTAAACAAATGTTTGGGTAAATGGCTTATAACCAATGTTTATATTTTCAATTATCTATTTTTAAATTACCCATTGATGTTTATTGAGTGAGGCTGAGGGACGTGCCTCAGAGCTGTTCATAATACTCCTGCAGGTAAAGAAGAGATGATGGGATGACTAAAAGGATACACTTCTTCTGCCAGGAACCCAAAGGAGAAAAAGATGGATGATAGAAACTGCGTAGCAGTGAGCTTCCTATCGGTGTCTGGCAACATTGCAGTCCGGGTTATTGAACTAATAGCTTGTGATGACTAAGAAGAAGTGGTGACAATTAGGAGCCAATCTGATTTCACTAGGAAAAACTCATGTAAAATTGAACCTATTTTCTTCCTGATGATTTTACTATGCTGGTGATTCATGTAATTCTCTAGCTACTGGATATGGATTTTAGTAACACATTTGATGAAATTTCTTCTGATAATCAACATTTCATTACTTACTGCAGTCTCTTTTATGCTTTAAAATAGCACTTAGCAACTTTTCCTCCCTGAATATGGCTCTCTGTGTAAATTATTTGAAGAAATGAGACAGAACATTAAAACTGATATAAATGTTTTTGAAATTCAGGAATATAACATTTGCATATAAACATTACTTTTTGCATTTCCTCCCTTGTAATTGGGTCTACTGTGGAAAAGAGTTTTGTTTTTTATCTTTTACAGTCAATATGTAGTGTTTTATTGCATGAGGCCATGCTCACATTTTAGAACACAGCTCATTCAGGATGAGCTTATCTTTATCCTGTTCCCTCCTAAAGTGATGGGGGTTACAGTTTGGGCCTTTTCCCTGCTGGGGTTTTGCATATGAAGTGTCAATATGTCAATGACTATTAGAAAAAAGCCAGATAGCTCATCTTAGTTCTCATGTTCCCTTTGAGTTCTTTGTACAGGAGTGTAGAGAACTATTTTAAGTCAAACCATAAAACAATACAGAGGAATGCTGAATTGTTTCCATTTCTTCAATCCACAAGCATTTACCAAGTAGTGCCCTTCACTGGTTTGAAGACAAACGGGGCAGATGCATTCTCTCACATGCTAAATTCTCATACTGCCTTTTTATAAAGACCCTTTGTCCGACTGATGGATCCCTTCTCAGAAAGAAAATTTTAAATGCATAAGATATGAGGAATTAATTACATTAAAATAGTTATCAAAGATTAAAAATTATAAAGTAATGGATGAAAGATAGATAATGCATTAGGTAACAAGAACTAGCAGAGAGTTTAATATCAGCTGTATTTTTTTTAAGTTTATTTATTTTTGACAGAGAGAGTGTGATCAGGGGGAGGGACAGAGAGAGAGAGAGAGCGAGCGAGAGAGAGAGAGAGGGAATTGTAAGCAGGCTCTGCACTGTCACCACAGGGCCTGATGCAGAACTCAAACTCATGAACCATGAGATCATGGCCTGAGCCAAAATCAAGAGTCAGACGCTTGACCAACTGAGTCACCCAGGCATTTTTGTTATCATGATGCACTTAAGCAATATCATAAGATATCTGCCTAACTATGGAGTCATAGAAAAGTAATCATTATTTCTATTGGTGGCAAAGTCACAGGTACTATTAATTCTCTGTGGTTTGTATCATGCCTATATTCATAATGCAAAGAGATGCTAGATCTCAGTTAGATGTTAATAAAAGTAAACAAGTACTTTTTTCCATCTAAGAGTCTGTCCCCAGACAGATGTCTGTGGGGGATGTCCATACACCCCAATCAAAATACCCCTGTTTACATGTTCACCCTTGTAATTATGATGTTCACAAAAGTAATTTTCTTAAAAATGAGAAATTAAATATAATATTAAGATTATGATAAGATATGATAAGATTCCTTCCAGATGGTAAAGTCTCTGGGATTAGAATTCTTATGGATATTCCAGTTAATGTATAGTTAAAACTAATGTAAAGTTAATGTATAGTTTAAACTATGTTAGGCTTGTGTAATAGCAGAGATAAATGAACTTCAAACATGCATATTGTTTATGTGATCCAATCCTCAAAAGAATGGAATGGTAAATCTTTACAGAAGATGCCAGATGGCTGGGCCCTTTGCCAGTCTTCCATTATATTGTTGAAGGAGCATAAGAAATAAAGCCATAGTTTATGTGGAGAAATTTCAT
The DNA here is from genome assembly GCF_006229205.1 of Suricata suricatta. Taxonomy (NCBI): domain Eukaryota; kingdom Metazoa; phylum Chordata; class Mammalia; order Carnivora; family Herpestidae; genus Suricata; species Suricata suricatta. The sequence goes on along the minus strand of NC_043701.1, from coordinate 123,635,020 downwards.
CTAAGCAATCTGTAAGAGGCCAAGGGAAAATGCTCAACTCATTAATGAAAAATGCTAGTAGTCATATTGAAAATCTTTTGTGCAAATCTCAGCACTGATATCATTGGTGTTTGTGGGTTAATATATACATAACACTTATGGTCATGTCTGATACATAGTAATCCCTGTATTAGTGCTTTTATTCCTATTCCAGCATAGACTTTTAAGCTCTACAGATCTGTTGTGGAATCCATGAAGCTTTCTTGCATATTTCAAAGACCCATATTTACATATGCAGCAGTGATTAACAGCCCAAAATTGTAGGATGACATCAGGGACATATTTAACTTATTTTTTTGAAAAAATAATGCATGAATGTTATATAAAATCTTAAAGATATAAAAATGTATATATGGTGAACAGGAAGTCACTTTTGCTTTCTTTTACCCTAGTCATCCAATTTTCCTCCCAGAGGCAATCTATATAAAAATAATATATTGTATTTATTTATTTATTTATTTATTTATTTATTTATTTACATAAAGTTTATTTATTTATGTTGAGAGAGAGAGAGAGCACAAGGGGAGGGGCAGGGAGAGAGGGGGAGAGAGAATCCCAAGCAGGTTCCATGCTGTTAGCATAAGCCCAACATGGGCTTGATCCTACAACCATAAGATTGTGGCCTGAGCCAAAATCCAGAGTCCGATGCTCCCCCAACTGAGCCACCCAGATGCCCCAATAGATTTATCTTTAAAGGGAGAGCTTATGCATAAATTTACCAGTTTGTATACATACACATATAGTATGTATGTATTTCTTTATTTTAATTAGGCTCTATGCCCAACATGGGGCCTGAACTCATGATCCAGAGATCAAGAGTTGCATGCTGTACTAACTGGGACACCCAGGTGCCCCCACCTATAGTCTTTTTGTTTTTAAAACATTATTTATTTATTTATTTATTTAGAGAGACAGAGAGAGAGGGAGGGAGAGAGTACGTGTGTGAGAGCTGGGGGAGAGAGGCTGAGAGGGAGAGAGAATCCCAAGCAGGCTCCATGCACAGAGTGGAGTACAGTGCAGGGCTCTATCTCATGACTGTGATATGACATAAGCCAAAATCAAGAGTTGGATGCTTAACTGACTGAGCTATCCAGGCACCCCACATTAGAGTCCTTTAAATGATTGCATGCTGTGTATTTCACCCTGAGTATATCAATGAATATATCATAGAGATCATCCCATATAAAGCTGCCTTATTTTTAAAATTTTTAAGTGCATATTTATTTATTTTTGAGAGAGAGAATGATAGGGAGCACAAAATTGGGCACCCCAGTTTCTTTTAAAGGTCAGGTAAAAAGAGCTCCACATTTACCCTGAGATATTGCCAACAAGAAAGTAAAAACCTAAAAGGCAAGAGACGACAGATTGACAGTTTATGCTGAATCTTTTCTTTATACATAATTCTTCAGCATGAGATCCTTAGCCTTTTTAATATTCCCAACAGCATGCATGCAGTATCACGTACAGCATCTTTGCTAAGAGGTTCAGTGAGGAAAAGGAGAGAAATTTGAGAGAAATACATGGATTTTATCTGACATGAATAAGACTGCGATGCAAATAAGAATATAACACTTCTGGGATTGTCAGTTTTGCACATGTGAATTTGTTCTGCATACTGTGTGTTCCCTTAATAATTAGATACTGGGAAAGTGTTCAGAAGGAAAAATAAATGCTTGAAATAGATCTTTAACAAGCTGTGAAAAGGCTGAATACTCAACATAATGAAATACCAACAATGAAATTAAAATCTACCCCCAAAAATCCATTATGATCATTAATAATAGCAACATTTTGTATGTCAGAAACACTTGTTCTAATCACACATGGAAACAGATCTAGACTCTTTCATGGTCATTGGGTTATTGTGGACTCCATTTGAACAAACTCATATTTTTTTATATTGTGTCAAAAATAAATTTCCAGATTATCTATTTTCCAAACCTGATAGAATTTTCGAGCAAAATAATGAGGAGTACCCATAGGTTTTCTACTGGATGCTCTGATGATCTCAATATAAAGTCAACAGGGCATTGAACATGTTCTACTTTAAGGAACTCCAATATATAAAAGTCCACAACATTTTTGAAACCAGCAATTTATACAAAAGCTATGTAAGAAAAAAAGATAGAAAGAAAAGAAAAGAAAGCGTGCTATATGAAAGGATTCACTCTGAATATGGAATTCTTCTCATTAAAAAATAAAGCTAGCAAAATGTATTATTTAAAATGTACTTCTTTTAGGGTTCCTACCACTAAAGTGAGTCCCCAGGTAAAGAAAATAAAAGCATTAAATCAACTGCTCCTATAGAGACTCCTAGGAGAACCTGGAGACTAGAAACCCAAAACTTAAATCAGATGGATAAGAAACCAAGTTTTAAAAAAATTATTATAAAAAATTATAGAAGACTATTTACATTAAAAATGGACTTCATGTCATATAAAAGGATTAACTCTGAGACCTATATGATGAAAACTATAGAAACCTTATGAAAGAGATTGAAGAAGACACCAAGAAATGGAAAAACATTTCATGCTCATGGATAGGAAGAATAAACATTGTGAAAATGTCATTACTACCCAAAGTAATCTACACATTCAATGCAATCCCCATCAAAATTGCACCA
>NC_043701.1:123610860-123632258 GCF_006229205.1 Suricata suricatta | reverse complement strand
TCTGCATTGCAAAGGAAACAGTTAAGAAAACTAATAGGCAACGGACAAAATGGGAACAGATAGTTGCAAATGACATATCAGATAAAGGGCTAGTATCCAAAATCTACAAGGAACTCACCAAACTCCACACCCACAAAACAAATAACCCAGTGAAGAAATGGGCAGAAGACATAAACAGACACTTCTCCAAAGAGGACATCCAGATGGCCAACAGGCACATGAAATGATGCTCAGCATCACTCATCATCAGGGAAATACAAACAAAACCACACTGAGAAACCACCTCATGCCAGTCTGAGTGGCTAAAATGAACAAATCAAGAGACTATAGATGTTGGCGAGGGTGTGGAGAGATGGGCACCCTCCTACACTGTTGGTGGGAATGTGAACTGGTGCAGCTGCTCTGCAAAACAGTGTGGAGGTTCCTCAAAAATCTATCCATAGAACTCCCTTATGACCCAGCAATAGCCCTGCTAGGGATTTACCCAAGGGATACAGAAGTGTTGATGCATAGGGGCACATGTACCCTAATGTTCATAGCAGCATTGTCAACAATGGCTAAAACATGGAAAGAGCCTAAATGTCCATCATCTGATGAGTGGATCAAGAAGATGTGGTATATATGTACAATGGAGTATTACATGGCAATGAGAAAGAATGAAATATGGCCATTTGTAGCAAAGTGGATAGACCTCGAGGGTGTCATGCTAAGTGAAATAAGTCAGGTGGAGAAGTACAGATACCATATGTTTGCACTCATAGGTCAAACAGGAGAAACCTAATGGAGTACCATGGGGAGGGGAAGAGGGAAAGAGAGTTGGGGAAAGAAAGGGACGCAAAACCTGAGAGACTGTTGAATACTGAAAATGAACTGAGGGTTGAAGGGGGAGGGGGAAGGAGGGCACTTGTGGGGAAGAGTACTGGGTGTTGTATGGAAACCAATCTGACAATAAACTATTTAAAAAAGAAAGATAACTTGGAGAAAAGTAGGAGAATGCTTATAATGCAAAAGAATACAAACAATATGCATGAAAAAAGGATTAACTTTGAATAAGAATTTTTCCTGATCCAAAATTAGAGCTTGATAAATGTAATTTATTTACTTTTAATATTTATTAATTTTTGAGAGAGAGAGAGCGAGTGAGAACGTGCGAGCAAGCAGGAGGGGGATGCAGAGAGAGACACAGAATCTGAAGCCGGCTCCAGGCTCTGATTTGTCAGCACAGAGCCTGGTGCAGGGCTTGAACCCACAAACTGTAAGAACATGACCTGAGCTGAAGTCAGATGCTTAACCAACTGAACCACCCAGGCTCCCCTTACTGTACTTATTTAAAATTCATAGCATTTCCCTCCACTAGAGTGAGTCCCCAAAGGTTGGAAAACAGAAACATTAAAACAATTGTCTTTTTGCCGACTTCGAAGACAGGAGACTTGGAACCAAAGACTTCTCTCAGAAATGTCTGTCAGCTTTAGCCTAAGAAAGAAATCCTTATGAATTCTTTCTCCTACCAGAGATGTTCTTTCTCCTTCTGATTTGCAACAGTTGAACCAGAAAGTTGCAAGTGAGATGTGAAGCAAATAAAACATACTGCCAAGATTGCACAATGTGAATGTAGTTTATGTGATTATGCTACCGTGTTTAACAGATTTAAGCACATTAGTAATCTCTATGTCAGTGTATAAGTATGCTATTCATCCATGTGATTGTATCTGTTCATCAGCCTCTCTGTTCAGGGCACTTTGCGAGCTGTTCGGTGACCAGTAAATTGATAGGCACGATTCCTGGCTGGAAGAGATGTGCCAGAATAGGTGCTGTCATGTCTACCCTCAGCACTTTCCTTAAGGCTTCTGTTCCCTGTCATTCCCATCTGTGTAAATTCTACACCTCCGTCAAGAATCAGTTCAGATGCCAAATTCCATGTCATTCTCATGGCTGGACCTGCTCTGTTCTTGTGCATACTCTCCTACCATGTTATATGCACCCTTCTGGCCATGCACAGAAAGAAGACAGGCTGGAACATGAACAGGGCTCTCATGCCCAACTAGATTTAAATTCTTTAGGAAAGGATAGTTTTGTTGACATCCTTATATCTAACATGCCACTTTTTACAGCTTTCCTCTTCAAGTAAATTTAATCAAAGAATTAGCATAATTCATAATGGCAACCTTTGGTTTGGTTTTGGTTTTTACTCTTTCTGGCCCTAGGAATAGAATATCCTGGGGCAGTGAGAACCACAGTTCTCTCCTAAGAGTACCCACATGAAATATCAAAACATTCTTTTCCTACAAGGATTAACGTAATTTTAATATTTCTTATTTATTTTTGTAATTATTAAAAGGGTATATTTTTAAAAATTTTTTTAAATTTTTAAAATTTATTTTTGAGAGATAAGAGAGATAGCTTGAGCAGGGGAGGGGCAGAGAGAGAGGGAGATACAGAATCCGAAGACAGGCTCCAGGCTCTGAGCTGTCAGCACAGAGCCCAACGCAGGGTTTGAACCCACAAACCATGAGATCCTGACCCGAGCCGTAGCCGGACACCCAACCGATTGAGCTAGCCAGCGTCCCAAAAGGGTGTCTTAATGTAGCTAGCAAAGCTTGGTTCCTATTTCTGGACCTCACTCAATTAACAGAGTTAATTACATTCCAAATAATAAACTTGAGCAAAATTCTGTGCTTGAAATAACTTACATTCTAATAGGCTTGCCCATTTTAACTGATGGTGCTTTGTTCTTTAAAAACCCAAACACCCAGTGATACAGGTACACGTGGTAACCAGTCTTAGAAAACTAAAGGCCAGCTACATTGGCCCTAATAAAGAGAAGAAAGGTAGGTAGTTAACATATCAATAACACTCATTTGCTTGATTTTGGTGACATCTATCTACCTATGCAGTGCTTTTTAAAAGTTTATTAAAGACGCACACATTTCCCTTCTCTTTACCTCATCAGCTCCTTAGCAAACCCTGACTTCTAGAATATGATATTAAATTGTCCCTATCTTGCTTACTTTAACCAAAAATATTAAATTAAGTCCGACTACTGAGGTTGTTACATTGTAACAACACTTCTTCATACAGGAAAGAAAATATTACCTTGAAATTTTAAAACAAACCAATTGTTATAATGTTAAATTTCAGGTTCTCCTAAAATGAATCGCTGTATTTGATGTAAAAGTCAAAATATCAAAACTGACTACATTTAGGTATCCATTCCAAAGAAAGCTTTGTAAAACCCTTCATCAAAAGGCATTTTGCATGCAAGCAATAGCTGCAAATATGAAAATTTGTTCAGTGATTTCAAAGTTAAACATCAATATATGATAGAAACATGTTCTGCTTTGCTGAATGTTATAATCATTGTGACATAAAAGTAATTCACACTGACCATTACATCAGAAATATTATTTCTAAGATGTGAATGTCCTAAGGAGTAATAATCAAATAAATGGGATGCTTAACTACGCCAGTTTGTTATTAACCCCTAAAGACAGATGCTTACTACTGTGAGCTTGGTTTATGGCCGACTACCATAACTGATATTAAGAAAAAGCTCATTAAGTTGGTAAGCAAATTTCCTCTTCTATTACTGATAAGTTAGGGTGAACATGGCTCCCTAATATCTTCCTACTGTGTTAATGTGGATATTTGACACTACTCTCCGTTTTTTTTTTGTTTTACTTTTTTTATTTGAGTGTAGTTGACACACAGTGTTCATTGGTTCCAGGTGTAGAGCATAGTGATTCAACTTTGCTGTGTGCTGTGCTGTGCTCACCACAAGTACAGCTGCCATCTGTCACCATACAACACTATGGTAATATCATTGACTATATTTCCTGTGCTGTGCCTTTTATTTCCATGACTTATTCATTCCAAAATGAAAGACTGTACCTCCCACCCCTCTTCACCCATTTCTTCCATCCTCTCTAAGCATCAGTTTGTTCTCAGTATTCATAGGTCTGATTCTACTTTGTTTGTTTCTTTGTTGTTTTATTTTTGGATTACACATATGAGTGAAATCATCGGGTATTTGTTGTTCTCAGTCTGACTTATTTCACTTAGCATAATACCCTCTAGGTCTATCCATGTTGTTGCAAATGGCACAATCTCATCGTTTTTTATGGCAGTGTTGTATACGTGTGTGTGTGTGTGTGTGTGTGTGTGTGTGTGTGTGTGTACATACCACATCTTCCTTATCCATTCATCAATGACACCACTCTTCTTTTGAAGTATTAATTGAAAATATAATGCTAATGCTTCTTTTCTTATGCCAGATTTTTCTAACATTAGACTTATATGCAATAAAACTTATATTTTGAGGCAGTTTATGTGGCATCATCACCTTATCTACCTCCTTCTGTCCACCTTGTTGACAGTCTAGACCATCATCTACCTCTCACATGGACTCTTACAATGGTCTCCTAACTATTATTCTTCCTCTTGTCTCCCCTACAGTCTTGTTTCCACATTGCAACTAGGATGTGCTTTTCAAGCACATGTATCAGATCATGTCACTTCCCTGCTTAAAACCCTCCAGAGATTTCTCATAGATGGTAAAGAGGGACCAGGCCCTGCCTACCTCAACAGCTGCTCTCACTTACACCAACCCAGTCTTCATATTCCTGGAGCTTGCTAACCCCCTGCCAGCTCCAGATGTTGCTGGAGAGCTCTTCTCCTAGACTTTCAGATGTGTGGTCCTCCTGCAGACTCGGGCCTCACGTCAGGACTGCACTGGCCACAATGCCGAGAGCAGTCCAGACACAGCCACCAGGACCCAGGAATCCACCTGCGCCTCACTCTGCTAATTTCCTCACAGCACTATCAGTCTCTGAAGTGATCTTCCTTATTAATTTTTAATGTGTTTATTCTGTGTGTCTTGCACTAGAAACATGATCTGCCTTACAGCAGGCATCTGATTGTCTTTCTCACCATCAGACCATGGTGCAAACTAGCAGAAGCTCAGTGAATACCTGCTAACTAACCAATGAGCCCCCAAATATGTGAGTACACACTCAAGTGAAGTTTTATGTTTCAAAGTTGAATGTAACCTTAGATGAGACAGCAGTATCCCTAGATATTAATGATTTCAAAAACATGGCTCTATGAAAACTGCTTATTTAGTCTCTGGAGCAGATAATTTACTGTCAGGTTACCAGTTACCATACAAATATCAGCAAAACCATTGTTAGAGTAGCATGTTGCTTATCTTGAATTCACATTTATGTACAAGCATGACGTAGAAAACTAGGAAATTATAGGCAAACTAAAAGAGGCTTTTGGGCAGCTAAAAAGAAGTGTCCTCAAATACAAAATATATGTGAAGGGAGAGGATAGATTAGGGGAGGTATCTCTTAAAACTCTAGATCTGAATCTAGAAAGATTAATAGAAGAAAAAGGCATACGTTCACATGTCCTGTAAAGTCCAATGGACTATTAGCAAATCATTAAACACACACACACACACACACACACACAGCATCCTACCAAGGAAGTGGAAATTCAGTCCATTTGAGTGTGGGTGCCTTTAGTAAGCTGCTTCCAAAAGTAAGAGTATGGAACAGGAGGAAAGGTAACTTTACAGTACAAAACCGAGCAAACACTGCTTCATTCAGATGACCAAGGTCAGCATCATGAGTGATAAGCTGCATTAATAGCTGCTGCTCTTGACATTGGCCATAAAAGGTGTAATTCACCTCTGTGGTCATGCTTCCCCAAACCAATAACCCTAGACTGACCATGAGGAAACACCATACAAACTCAAATGGGGGAACATTCCACCAAATACGTAGTCAGCATTTCTCAAAAACATTGAAGTTGTCAAAAACAAGGAAAATCTAAGAAACTATTGCAGACTGGAGGAGGCTATCAGGGACATGATGAGTAAATATAATATGGATCCTAGAACAGAAAACAGGACATTAGGGGAGCACTAGGAAAATCTGAATAGAATGTGGACTTCAGTGATTCAACAATACTGGTTCTTTAGTTTTGACAGCTATGACACCGTAATGTAATGTTTACTATAGAGAAATCAGTGTGGAGTATACAGGAACTCTGAGCTATCTTTGCAACTTTTTAGTAATGCTACGATGTCTCTAAAATAAAGGTTTATTAAAAAAAATAAGGCAGCTTGGGGTGTCTGGGTGGCTCAGTCAGTTGAGTGTCTGACTCTTGATTTTAGCTCACGTCATGATCTCATAGTTCATGGGATCAAGCCCCGCGTCTGGCTCCATGCTGACATTTGGAGCCTGTTTGGGATTCTCTCTTTCCCTCTCTCTCTGCACTTCCCCCACTCATGCTGTCTCTGTCTCTCTCAAATAAATAAGTGTTAAAACATTAAAAAAATTGATCTTCGAAGGTTTTGTCCGAGTTGACAGGGCCTATGCTTATCAAAGTCTGGACATTTTATTTCTTTCTCTAGAATGTTCTAGCCCCTCAGGTATCAGATATTTTAGTGGGTTCTTACCTTGTTGAAAGTAGTAACAATCTAAAAGATGCCATTAAGCCAGAATCATCCAGCAATTGATTGCTAATGATCACCTAAATGGAGCAATTACTGTTCCCTGTAAAGTGATTGCAAAGAAACCAGATAGCATGTATTTCTCAGGCAAAATCAAGGGCTAATCCTGTAAGCTTCAAAGACTTCATCATAGTGAGGCTATTGCTGTGTCATCCTCGTCCAAACAGAGGTATACCTGGAATAAAAATCAGCTTGCTATAAAAATAAATCTGCAAATAAAATACGGATCACAAAATGACAATGATCTGTAAAAATTCTCTGTGTTTGCATTTTACTTTTACAAGGGTATATCTGTGTCATACGTGTGTGTGTGTGTGTGTGTGTGTGTGTGTGTGTGTGTGTGTATAAGGATGTGGAGACAAAAGGCCAGGTATATCTTGTGATACATTCTCTTAGAAGAAGTTCATAAAATCTTCAGCTGAAAAAATGGATTTATTTTTAAAGAAAGAACCAGCAAGACCAAGCAGTATACATTTGATTATTAAATGTAGCCTATTCTGATAGAAGTGAAAGCTGTAGTCCAAGGATTAGCCTTAGACTGTGAGTTTTTTCAAGGCTCTTGCCCCTGCTTTAACTGTCTTCAGACTGAAAGATGGCAGGGATTATAGGGAAACAAACAGAGAGGAAGGTAGAAAGATTTATAATCTATATATAGATTGGACAGGGAGGGCTGAGGGAGAGAGATGTTCCTTATTACAACTAAGATAGGCAATTCCTTAAATTATATACATCTCTTCTATGGATATTGGTTATTTAACCAATGCCAGAGTATAGGGAAGAAAGCCTCAATGGGTCTATAGCAACATGTGACTTATCCAAATTTGTAATTTAGAACACGTGGAACATAGATACTGGTTCCAGGTCTTCTATCTTTAATACATAATGTAAAGCACTAAGTAAGTGCTTCCACTCTAATAGCTTTTGAGGCAAAGGTCACAGACTTTTTACTCACAAACACCCTTGCAGACATTTTCATTTTTGTCTCAGTGGCTAGGTCTTATGCCAGCAGAAAAATAAAGGGATTGAAACCTGAGTGAGGAAACCCTGCAGTTTGCTACAGTTCCCTGGAATAAGAGTATTCTTAGAACTCTTTCGTCACAATTACTTTTGGTACATATTTGATTTTTTTGTAGTAAATCCAAATTTGACCAGCCAGCCTTAAAAGTCCAAAAGGAAACTAATAAACATTATTCATACTTGTGGAAATGCTGAGCATCCCCAGAAAGCAATAGGGACCTAAAAATAAATCATGATATTTGTATTGTTTTCCTTTCCTGATTATGGATTCAAGAATTTCATTTGCTATCTGGAGTTGTTTGGCCCACAGCTGTGTGTTAGGCTTCTACAACACTTTCGAGTACTTGATTCCCCTGATAGTGAGTTTGTAGAGATCAAGGTAATACATCCTGCAAAAGAAATTCAGGAATAAAACTTCGTATAAGGCAATGATTGTTTTTTATTAAAATATATTTCTTCAGTTCCTGGCTGCAGGACAGGCACAACATGTTTTAAATGGGTAGAAAAAATGGTCATTAATTCCTTAGATTTGGGGGTACCTATAATGGTGAGAGTTAATTAATAAGTAGACCAAACTCCTTAAGATTAATTGTTGTGTTTACTTAAGTATCAGTTATCTTTCTAAGTACTGCTGTAGCCCTTGGCAACTCTGAAGAGTTCTGTGTGGTGTCAGCTCAGCAAAGACATAGGAGTCATTCATACTGCTTGGCTAACAGAAATGCTAAGGAGGTTCCAGAGACAGGGAAGCAACAAGAAAAGTGCCGATTTTCTTTCTACTCATTCTCTCCTCCAGGGAAGAAGGGTGGGAAGCATTTTCTTTGGGTAGTTGTGGAATGTTCTCTTCAGCTTCAGCTTCTTGCAGCATTTAGCCCATCAACAGCCCAGAGAACCTACGAGAACTGTTTGTTGTAGGGAATGTGTGAGGTTTATGCTCTAAGACTGTCATCTGTCTTGAAATAGTTCAGTCTAACTTTTGAATAACTCAGATGCTGACTTATTCACTTGTCTCCTCTGCAATCTCTCTGTGCCATACTTCACATGTTGATGGACTATGTATGGTATTCACTCGGGCACTGTACTGTACAGTAATCATTGTGACTTCCTTCTAGTTCACAGCCTTATAGATTCTAAAATCTAAAATCATTTAATATATCATTCTTAGTTGCAAACAACAAAGTGATTCTGGCTAAATCAAGCAGAAAAAGAATTGGTTGCAGAATATCAGACAGCTTGCAGAATTGAATGGAAGCCTGGACAGCAAAGCTTGGAGTTATCGCATTGTGGGTAAGCTGAGTCATATAGCCAATACTAGTCAATGTAGCTGTGCCACAGAAAATGTTCTAATTAGGATTTTACTAATGGAACATGCCATGTTCACTGCTGGACACTAAGCCCTACACTACTTCTGTGAATATAACTGGCTTCTGCACTGATGATTTGTAACTCTTGCTCTCTGGCATGTATCCTGTGAGACATGGAGGGTGACTGCTGGGTCTTCAGGAATGCTCAGTAAGATGTCTTCAATGTTGGTGACTATTGTGATCCTGTAGCTTGGCAAAATGATCAAAATTACAGATGAATGGGTAGAACACAGTCAGAGAGTAGGTGTGGTCCTAAGGCAAGATGCCGAAGGTGTTCCAAGCATCCTTACAAGGTCAGCAGGTTGCTTTTAGTGTTTCCGCTTTTTCGGGTCCAGCATTTGCACAGCCAGGAGGTTTCAGGGACTGAATCAGCTTGATTTGGTAAACAAACCAAGTTTGGAATAGTCAGTAGAAATCCATTCACCAACTGATTAAACATGATAATCTCTCTTCATCATCTCTGCATCTCTCAGGTCTTCCATGTGGCCGTTGGCCTCTGCCATTCCTTCAGGGATGTTGTATTACTTTGATTAGGATTTTGATTACAAGGAAAAGCAGCTCAAAGAGTACTTGGCTGTTCCCACCAAAATAACCTCTATTTCATAGGTCATTGGGTTTTCTTCTTAGGAATATCTTTAGTAAGTCTGCACTTGAAAATGGGGAAAGTAACCACAGTCTGGGTTTGAGGTGCCACTGGGCTCAATGTGAGCTAGACTGAGTCAACACTTGACTTGTAACTTGACCCCAGAAACCTCCACACTGGCTGTTAGACTGCAGTTTCATGTGCAGAATTAGTTCTGGCTCAGAGCCAGTGCCCAGTAATTTCCAAGAGGCCTGGACATTATTTCCCCACAATGTCCAAGTCTCTAAATGGCCACAAAATCTAATGAGGAAGGCTAGATGGAAGATTCATGAACTGTATTTATGATTTTATAGAAGACATATATAACTTTTATTTGTATTGTTTAATCTCTATTTAAAAAAATTTTTTTTACTGTTTATTTTTGAGAGCGAGAGAGAGAGCATGAGAGGGGGAGGGGTAGAGAAAGAGCGGGAAACACAGAATCTGAAGCAGGCTTCAGGCTCCAGGCTCCAGCTTTACAAAGCCCAATGTGAGGCTCATACCCACAAACCATGAGATCATGACCTATGCTGAAGTCTGACACTTAACCAACTGATCCACCCAAGCACCCTTTATTTATCTATTTAAAGTTGATCTTCGGGTGCCTGGGTGGCTCAGTCAATTGGGGGTCCAACTTCAGCTCAGGTCATGGTCTTGCAGTTTGTGGGTTTGAGCCCCACATCGCATTCTGTGCTGATAGCTCAGAGCCTGGAGCCTCCTTCAGATGCTGTGTCTCTCCTTCTTTGCTTCTCTCATGCTTGTGCTGTGTGTCTCTCTGTCTCTCAATAAATAAAAATTAAAAAAAAATAAAGTTGTTCTTAAAAATACAGTAAAATTTAACCATTAAATCTGAAAGACTGTGTTCCCAATTTTGTGGATTAACTGGCATCTCCATTTATCTTGACAAGTCTTCTTTTCAAGTAGTTCTTTTACTTTTTTCAAGTAGTTTTTAACATGGTATCTACTTTCATTCTAGCTTAGATGAGTGTGGAAATTTTATACTTAATTCTTCCTTTCTTCCAAATAGGTTGGTGGCTGTTATCTCCTAGGGAGGTAGTGCTTTTTTTTCCCTTAATGTTCTTACTATTTATTTTTGAGAGAGAGAGAGAGAGAGAGAAAGAGAGAGAGAGAGAGAGAGTGGGGGAGAGGGAGAAGGAGAAAGGGAGGGAGGGAGAACACATGGAAAGCAGAGAGAGGGGAGAGAGAGAATCCCAAGCAGGTTCTGCATTGTTAGCACAGAGCCCAATGCAGGGTCCAAACCCATGAACCTTGAGATTGTGACCAGAGCCAAAATCAAGAGCCAGACGCTCAATTGAGCCACCCAGGTGCTCTGGTAGATGGTGCTTTCTATTCCTGGCAAATGAAAAAGAAATCAGGAGTAAAGAAACAAAAAAGAAAGAAATTAGGAGTAAAGCAGATGGACAGTTACCACATGGCTCTATGGTTCATTCCTTTGAGCCACATCTGCACAATGTTGATTTACTATTTCTCCTGACTGGCTTAGCATCAGCGTACTCAAGTGTTAGACTTGGGAGGCGTACTGCATGTAAGAACTGGGCTGCGCTGCCTGGCCTTGAACACCAGTTCTGCTGCCTCCTGGCCATGTGACCTCAGACAAGTCGTTTAATGTCTTTGGCCCTGTTTTGTCACCTATCAAATGGAGGAAGAAGTGCATATCTTAGAGGATTGCTATGTGGATGTAATCAGATATAAATTGTAATGCATAGTGAACATTTAATAATATTAGCGAATACATTTCTAAAAGCTTATAAAAATTTAAATTATAGAAATAAGAAGTAATATCAAATGTAAATGCTTTTAGCTTCCATATCGGATTATCTGTACTGCTGATTTTCCTGAGTTCATTTATCCAGCTTATTTTTCTGAAATGCCTACTATGAGGAAGGCTCATGCTGGTTTTTACATAACATGCTAATCCTGACCTGAGCTTGCTCTTGGCCATTGTTAGAGTATATGGATAGTGAAAAGCTTGTTGGTAAAATGCTGGGCATATAAAAGTTTATTTCTTTTTTCCCCATCTGGGTTCTTTCCTATCCTGAGTTTTTTACTGCACTAAAATTTGGCCTCTGTAAAATATTCAAACACTAGATCAGCATTGTTCAATGGAAATATAATGTAACCCACATTTGTAATTTCAAATTTTCTAGTAGCTTCATAGATAAGTGAATGAGATGAGATTCATTCTAATTAAGTATTTCATCTAATCTAACATGTCTAGAATAACAGAATTTCAACATGGAATAAATCTAAGTAATTATTGATAAGATATTTTACATTTTTTTCACACCAAGTCTGTGGAGTCCAGAGTGTCATTTTACATTTATAACACATCTCTGTTTGCACTCACCACGTTTCAAGTGCTCAATCACCACATGTGGCTAGTTGCTACTCTTGGGGACAGAGTAGGACTAAATTATCTCACCAGATTCCAAGAGGTAGCTGTGAATTCTTCATTAAACAATTTTGGACTGTTCTCAGATCCTCACCTGGAAGGAAAAAAATGAAAAAAAAAAAAAAGAATTGTAGTTACATTTTTAATATGTGCTTTTTATAAAATTTATCCAGGGTAAACATAAAAAAGAGTTTGTGGATCAAAGACCATGTTGGCTATTTTCAGAGATCCAAATAGCAGTTAACATTTGTTAGGAAGAGGTAAATTGTGGAAACTTAAAGGAAGGTTACATCTTTAATTATTCTTGATTGGGAAGAAAATAGCTAGTTAATGATGCCAAAAGGAAGCTGGTTGAACTTTTAAAAATTTAAAAATGAGTGTGATAATAGTCAATGACATTTTTTTCCTATCTGAGACCTTATAGTCAGAACATGATATTGAGGCATCTGGGCGGCTCAGTCAGTAAAGCATTGACTTCAGCTCAAGTCGTGATTTCAGGGTTTTTTGAGTTCGAGCCCCATTTGAGACTCTCTGCTCTCAGAACAGAGTCTGCTTTGATTCTCTGTCCTCTTTTCTCTCTGCGCTGCCACCACTTGTGTTCTCTCTCTCACTCTCTCAAAAATAAATAAAACATTTAAAAAAGAACACAATATCTGTTAAAAGGGAGAAATTACAGAAATTTTTTTTCTTTCTGATTGGGAGTACCAGTGTCCTTTTTTTTTTTTTGGTCTAAACTGGTTATATGGTTTACTATGGAGTGAAGTCAGTTATGTGGAGATGTGGAGATTAAGGCACTCTCTTCCTTCATGCCATCTGTTGCCAAAGTTCTGTCATGCTTTATGCCACAGTCATCTGAGACTTCTGTTGTCATCCGTGTGGTTGATGATCCAAGTTACCATGCCACCTGAAAGTTTAAAAAAGAAAACTCAATGATTTCTCAATAATTTATGATGACAGTCACACAGACCATGCTTATGTGACTTCATTACATATAGGAGAAGCATAAACATTTAATTTATTTGGCAATTGATTTTTGATCAGAATCATTAAGGATTCATGTGAGATTTGTATGATTTTTTATTTTGCCTAAACTTTTTTGAATAGAAAGTCTCATATACGTGCAGAATTAGGATGGGATGATGATCACAGAACCTTGTAGCTCAGCTTCAGCAGATCTAACTAATGACTAACTTCTTTTTCATCTACAGCTCTTGCCTCACTTACCTCAAGGCATAATTCTAGAGTCATTCGACAGTGCATTGGTAACTTTAGTATCCTCAATAAAATACCACATCACATCTAAAATTAAATAGTTTTAATTATATAAGTTAGAATAATTTAGTCAATGTTAATATTTTCACAATTGGCTTTTTTAAATAGGAAACTTTTTGCATCAGGATATAGTCAGTGTGTGTATTACATTTGGTTCATGGGCTCAGTCTCTAAGCTTGCTCCTCTCCTTACCCCCCACCCTTGTAATATGTTTGTTGACAGATCTAGGTACTTTGTTCTGCAGCGTTTTTCACAGTCTAGATTTTGCTGGTTGCATCCCTGTGGCGCTGGTTATTACGTGCCTCTATCCTCTGTACTTTCTGTAATACGATGGTTAGATTGAAACGTTTGACTAGATTCAGGTTTACATTTGGGTTTTTTTTTGTTGTTGTTGTTGTTGTTACTGGTTTTTGTTTCTTTTTGTAAGACTGTTTCCCAGGTGCTGTTGTGTGCGTTCATGTGGGAGCGCACGAAGTCTGGCTGTCTTGCTAACCAGTGTTAACAGTGGTGAACAGCTTTCTGTGTCACCAGCTTGAACCAGTCAGCCATTGTAAAGTTCCTCATCCACTTTTCAGGAAATAGTTTTAGCAGTTATTAATTTGATCCAGTATTGCATTAGGAATTGCAAAATAATAATATTCTAATTCAGTCATTCCTTCTTAATTCATTAGCTGGAATATTTCCACATAGAGAAATGTTCTTTTTTCAAGTGCTTGATCTATTTGAGGTACAGTTTGTACAGTCAAGACAAGGTTGATATTTGATTCTTTTCCCTTTTTTAGCAGTTTTCTGAATGAGTTCGTTCTGTAAGCTATCCTCCAAAGGTGAACGTTTCTTTTCTCCTTTACCATAATTCAGAGATTTAAACTTATTTGATGTGTTTCAATCCATTCTCTATATTACTCTTTTTGATGACCCATTTCTGGCCAGTGAAAGCCTCTTTAAGTTGGTTCTGAGTCCTTTTTAACATGACCCCAGCAGATTTTGATAGCTTCTTTGCTTTCTGGGATGCCAAGATGTTGCAGGCTCATCTTACATTTCTCCGCCCCAGATCTTGAATCAGCCATTTCTCTAAGGAGTCCTGGTTTCTCTAAGTGAATAAATGGTATGTAGAGAGCACACCTGGGCACCTTGGATCTTAAGCTGAAGGAATGTTTAGTCTAGAATCTATATTAGGAAAACTCTACTGAAATCAATCCCAGTCTCAGCCGCTTAACACACCCCAAGTTTATTTCTACCTGTTGTGTTGGCAAGTAGTTCTCTGTGCAGTGATGTAGGAACTGGAGTCCTTTTGTTCTGTAGCTGCAAGAGCGAGTAATGCCTTAGAATCCTCTTCTTTCTGCTGAAAGATGAAGAAAGGGAAAATGGAAAGGCACTTATTTTTTAACCACTTTGGCTTGGAAGTGCTACACCTCATTTCTCTTCTCATTCTGTTAGAACTACTCATATGGCCCTGCTTCAAAGCAACACAGGAAAGGTGGTGAAGGGAGCCCCACTGGCCAGGGAGCCGAACACTGTAGAGGAGTATACACATCTTTGTTGAATGTCAGGCCGTCTCTGCCTAAGGCCAACCCTTTCTCCATTCCAAATCATGCACTGACCCCTACTTTCTCCAAAGTCTCACTCAGTTACTATATCCAGCTTAAAGTACAGCATCTTCCCTCACCCTAAATCAATATATGGTGGTAGATGACCACCATAATCACTCCCATGTTGAAAAGAGAAGGAGGAGGTGGGGCACAGTTTATTGGTGCATAGAAATTTTGGAATACTCTTGGATACATGATGATGTCTTTGTGCTATCGCATTGGATAAAATTCCTTGGTTAAAAATTTTTTTAAATTTATTTTTGAGAGACAGAGAGAGAAGAGTGTGAGTGAGGGAGGGGCAGAGAGAGAGGGAGATACAGAATCGGAAGCAGGCTCCAGGCTCTGAGCTGTCAGCACAGAGCCTGATGTGGGGCTTGAACCTGGAAACCATGAGATCATGACCTAAGCCAAAGTTGGATGCTTAACTGACTGAGCCACCAAGGCACCCCTGAAATTCCTTGGTTAGACTTGAATTTTACTTTTAGTTGTTACAAGCAAGTCCCTGTCCATTTCTCTGTGTGACCCTTTTTTCCCTCTCTGGAGGTTTGTCTGTATTCACTTTCATACCTGTCCCCATTTGTTGTGGTTATAGACTATGCCCTCCTTGGGAACTATACATTTTTTGCAGTCCATGTCCTATTCTTGCCAGTTGGAAGGTAACTTTGGAGACTCAAAGCTTAAATTTTTTTAAAGTCTCAAATTATCTGCATCTTTTTAGAAGAGATTCTGAAATCTTTAGCAATATAATTCTTTTAAAGCCTTGGTAGGTTCCTTCCAGTTAGTTCCAGGTGCCAGTAACCTCATCCAAAGGTCTAGCAAATCATAACTCTCAGTTTCTTTTTTGTTTGCTTTCTCATTCCTTTTGCTATATCTCTCATTTAGGAGTGGCTGTTGAGGGACCACTTAAAATAGGGAGAAGGCATTTTCTTAGTCTGATCTTTGCCCTAAGGCTGAATCTCAGTGTTCTTTTGTCCATTATGAGGTCTTTCTCTGTTTGGGTTCTGGAGGCACTCGCCTTTTCCATCCTTGTAAGTTTCCACATTCCTGGACTTTCTCCATTCTATTCTGTTTTTGTTCCTGATAATTTTTACTGAAGATGATCTCTTCCTTCCAAACCTTACTAAATGCTGCCAATAACGCTGAGCACATGCAAAACACCCAGCCACAGTAAACATGCAGGGTGCTCTTCAAGTTACCATGGGCAAGAGGCACTGAGTGCTCCACCCCCACCCCAAATCTCCAGGTTTGTAGCCTCTGGCATTAGTTTCTTTGCTGCCTGCTGCCTGACTACTTGGCCAATTGTAGATGTTTGTTATGGCAGCACTTGGAGGTGCTGATTTCTGTATTCATATCAGGGTGATGCTAGCTAGGGGGAGTAAAGTCTGTCACTGAATTAGAGAATTTCAGAACTCACAAAGGACTTTAGAGATAATGTAGTATATCCAACTCCTCTTCATTTTAGGAATCAGGAACCAAGACAGGAAACAGCTGAGGCTTGCCCAGAGCAACATGGTGACCTGGAGGCTGTACAGTCACCAATCCGACCAGGCCTGCATGATTGTGTCTCTCATCCCTTAGCTTAGCCTGGCACATCCCAGAGGCTTAATGAATATCTCGGAGTAAACTGGGAGTGTGTAAGTCTGATCCTGTTAGGGCATCACTGGGGCTCAGGCAAAAGGAAAGGAAGGAAGGGAAATTCAGGGAACAGTTGGAATTTCAGTAAAAATGCCTCAAGAAAGGTATAGGTTCGAAGACCCATATGACTTTGTTACTATCTTTTGTACATTTTCATGCTTTGAATTTTAATCAAAATGCTAAGGACTATTTTTTTCTTTTTGAGAGAGAGCTGGGGAGAAGGGTAGAGGGAGAGAGAGCTGGTGAGAGGGGCAAAGCAGAGAGGGAGGGAGGGAGAGAGAGGGAAAGAGGAAGAGAGAGAGAGAAAGAGAGACTCTTAAGCAGGCGACATGCTCAGCACGGAGCCTCACATGGGGCTTGATCCCACAACCCTGGGATCATGCTCTGCCAAAACCAAGAGTTGGACATTCAACTCATTGAGCCACGCAGGTGTCCTGCTAAGGACATTTTGATAACATAGTTTTGAAATAGCTGTTTTTATATAGTCTTAATAATAAGTCACTTAAAATTCAGCTAAAAATCAGTAACAATTAACTCCTTAGTTCTGGTTCCCAATCTTCCTTTTACCATCTCTGAGCTTTCATTGAGGGGTGAGTGGGGATGGGTCATGCTTGGGATGAGATGGGCCATGATTAAGGAGAGGGATGGTTTGAGGAAATAAAAACTACCATCTTTGTACCTTGGTGTTGTGTGGGAAGTAGCCTGTTGAGATTTCTATGTCACTGCCCTCTTACACACCACATCAAAATGTAAAGATAGGATGGAAAATTTTAGATAGCACGATGCTTTTAATAAAGGACAATGTGTGGCATGCTACAGGGCTCTATAATTCTGTCATTCGTTAATGCAGGCGGTATTTATGAAGCACCTGTTCTGTACCAGACCTTGTACTGGTGCTTTGCAGATACACGCAGAATGATACAAGTGTGCCAAGAGCTTATAGGCAACATAATTTATTAAGTTTCAGACTCTTGTACTGGACCACAATATTGGGCATAGCAGTTTTTGAAGTTTTAAAAGTTTGCATGGACATATGTGTTATCCTCTTGAATGCAAGCATAACTTAGAAATATTATGGGTTCAGGGCCACCGCACTGCAATACAGCAAACATTTCAGGAAAGCCAGTCAAATGAATGTTTTGTTTCCCAGTACATATGAAAGTTATGTTTACACTTTACTGTAATCTACCAAGTGTACAACAGCATTATGTCTAAAGAAACAAGGTCCATGCCTTAATTAAAATACCTTGTTGCTTAAAATGCTAATAACCATCTGAGCTTTCAGTAACTTGTAATCTTTTTGTTGGTGGAGGGTCTCGTCTTGATGTCAGTAGCTGCTGACAGACCAGGGTGGTGGTTGCTGAAGGCTAGGGTGATGGTGGCAATTTTTTGAAATAGACAATGATGAAGTTTGCCACATTGATGGACTCTTTCTTTCATGAACAATTTCTCTGTAGCATGTGATGCTGTTTGATAACACTTTACCCACTTCTTTCAATCCTCTCAATCACTGTTGCTGCTTTAACAACTAAGTTTATGTAATATCCTAAATCCTTTGTTGTCATTCCAACCATCTTCCCAGCATCTCCAGCAGGAGAAGATTCCATCTCAAGAAATCACTTTTGTTGCTCATCCATGAGAAGCAGCTTCTCATCCATCCAAGTTTCATCATAAGATTATAGTGATTCAGTCTCATCTTTCAGGCTCCACTTCTAGTTCTCTTGCCCTTGCCACCACACCTGCAGTGACCTCCACCAGTGATGTCTTAAACCCCTCAAAGTCCTCTATGAGGGCTGGAATCCACTTCTACCAAACTCCTGTAGATGTTGATATTTTGACCTCTTCCCATGAATCGTGAATATTCTGAATGACATCTAGAATGGTGAATCCTTTCCAGAAGCTTTTGCACTGATTCCACTTAGGTCCATTAGAGGAATCCCTATCCATGGCAGTTATAGGCTTATGAAATGTATGTCTTAAATACATTAAGTAATTTAAATAATACTTGAAAATAAGAATTTCTCCTTGATCCATGAACTGCAGAATGCATGTTGGGTTAGCAGGCTTGAAAACAGCATGAGTCTCATTTTACATCTGCATCAGAGCTCTTGGGTGACCAGGTGCATTGTCAATGAGCAGTAGTATTTTGAAAGGAATCTCTTTTTTTGAGCAGCAGATCTCGACTGTGGACATAAAATATTCAGTAAACCATGTCGTAAACAAATGTGCTGTCATCCAAGCTTTGTTGTTCTGCTTATAGAGCACATGCAGAGAAGATTTAGGGTATTTCTTAAGGGCCCTTAGATTTTCAGAATGGTCAATGAGCACTGGCTTCAACTTCAAGTCACCGGCTGTGTGAGCCTCCAGCAAGAGAGTCAGCCTGTTCGTGAAAGCTTTGAAGCCAAGCCCTGACTTCTCCTGTATGGCTCTGGAAGTCCTAGATGACATCTTCCACTAAAGGGCTATTTTGTCTACAGTGAAAATCTGTTTTTCAGTGTGGCCACCTTCATTGATTGCCTTAGCAGAATCTTCTGGATAACTTGCTGCACCTTCTGCATCAGCACTTGTTGCTTCACCTTACGCCTTTATGTCACGGAAATGGCTTCTCCCCTTAAACTTCTGCTAGCTTCAGACTTTTTTCCCTGCAGCTTCCTCTCCTCTCTCAGTGTTCATAGAATTGAAGAGAATTAGGGTCTTTTTCTGGGATGAGGGTTTGTCTTCAGGCAATTTGTGACTGGTTTGATCTTCTATCCAGATGACTCAAGCTTCCTTTATATCCGTAATAAGGCTGTTTCACTTTCTTAGCATTCGTTTGTTCACCTGGCCAGGACTTTGAATTTCTGTCAAGAACTTTTCCTCTGTATTCACAACATGGCTGTTTGGCACAAGAAGTTGAGCTTTAAGCCTATCTTGGATTTTGACATGTTTTCTCTCTAAGTTTAATTGTTTCTAGATTTTGATTTAAAGTGAGAGATGTGTGACCTTTTGTCATCTGAACACTTCAAAGTTATTTTAGGGTTTATAACTGGCCCAATATCAGTATTGTGTCTGAGGAAAAAGAGAGACTTGAGGAGAGGGAGAGAGATGAGAGAACAGCCAGTCAGGGTGCAGTCAGAACATAGACAACTTTTCTCAGCTAAGGTTGCCGTGTGATAGGAGTGTGGTTTGTGCTGCCTGAAAACATTCACAATAGTAACATCAAAGGTCCTTGGTCACAAATGACTGTAACAAATACAATAATAATGAAAAAGTTAGAATATCAGGAGAATTACCAAAATGTGACCCAGAGACATGGAGTGAGCAAATGCTATTGGAGATGGCTTCAGTAGACTTGCTTAAGGCTTGGTTGCCACACTCCTTCAATTTGTAAGAAACCCATTATCAGCAAAGTGCAGAAAAGTGAAGGGCAATAAAATGAGACCTGCCTCTGCTCCATCTCCTCAATCAGAGGTATAGAAAGTCAGCTTGGAATTCATTTCTTTGGGAGATTTTTTTTTATCCTTCAAGCCTGAAAAAGGCCTGGTCAGATGAGGTAGACCAGATTCCCTGTGAAGGTGTTCTGTGCATTTATTTGGGGATGTTTTCCATTTCTGGATGAGCATTATCTTTAGTGTTTATGTCTAAGTATAAATGTTGAATTTGTTTTTGTGAAAAGTTTTTTACTTTTACGTTATGAGAGTTGTGTAATAAAGGTTGCCTGCATACTTGGATTAATTGTTTGGAGCACTTTCTTAATAACTGTTGCACTTAATAATCCTAGAGAATAAATACATTTTAATACAGAACCTTAGTTTAAAGATTAATTATATCAAGTAACCTTAATTTACATGGAAAGGTTCTCATTCTTTAAAAAATCTTTTTTAGTGAGGGTGAGCAGAATTCAGACATGTTTATTATTGCAATCCTGGCTTTGACATAACTAAAGATGGCATGCCAGAAAATGGTGTGTATGTACTGGTTGTTTTTAGAAAACTGATTTAGATAAGAGTTGTGGTTCCCTGGTCATGTGCTCATTTCTCATTTTGATTAGAGTAGAGCTATGTGTCCTTTATTCCTCGAATCCTTCAGCCTAGAAATAAGTTCACCTCCACTGCTGATCTTAGTAGACTTGAGTACAGTCACAAAAATAAACTCACAAAATAAGAAATAAAAGCAATTCATAAATATGAAGAGATGCAACTTTCCTACCAATCAGAGAAATGCAAATTAAAACTAGGCATAATAATATTTTTCTCTTGTCAGTTTGGCAAATGTTTTATTTTTTATTTTTTAAAAAATATTTTATTGTCAATCAAATTGGTTTCCATACAACACCCAGTGCTCTTCCCCACAAGTGCCCTTCTCCATCACCACCACCTTTTTTCCCCCCTCCCCCTTTCCCTTCAACCTTCAGTTCATTTTCAGCATTCAATAGTCTCTCAAGTTTTGCATCCCTCTCTCTCCCCAACTCTCTTTCCCTCTTCCCCTCCCCCGGTCCTCCATTAGCTTTCTCCTGGTCTCCTGTTAGACCTATGAGTGCAAACATATGGTTTCTGTCCTTCTCTGCCTGATTTATTTCACTTAGCATGACACCCTCAAGGTTCATCCACTTTCCTACAAATGGCCATATGTCATTCCCTCTCATTGCCATGTAGTACTCCATTGTGTGTATATACCACATCTTCTTGATCCACTCATCAGGTGATGGCTCTTTCCATGTTTTGGCTACTGTTGACATTGTTGCTATGAACATTGGGGTGCATGTGCCACTATGCCTCAGCATTTCTGTATCTCTTGGGTAAATCCCTAGCAGTGCTATTGCTGGGTCATAAGGGAGTTCTATGGATAGTTTTTTGAGGAATCTCCACACTGTTTTGCAGAGCAGCTGCACCAGTTTACATTCCCACCAACAGTGTAGGAGGGTGCCCGTCTCTCCACACCCTTGCCAGCATCTATAGTCTCTGCATTTGTTCATTTTAGCCACTCTGACTGG
>NC_043701.1:123508368-123610760 GCF_006229205.1 Suricata suricatta | reverse complement strand
GTTTCATGTGCCTGGAGGCCATCTGGATGTCCTCTTTGGAGAAATGTCTGTTCATATCCCCTGCCCATTTCTTCACTGGGTTATTTGTTTTGTGGGTGTGAAGTTTGGTGAGTTCCTTGTAGATTTTAGATACTAGCCCTTTATCTGATATGTCATTTGCAACTATCTTTTCCCATTCTGTTGGTTGCCTATTAGTTTTCTTGATTGTTTCCTTTGCAGTGCAGAAGCTTTTTATCTTGATGAAGTCCCCAGAGTTCAGTTTTGCTTTCATTTCCCTTGCCTTTGGGGATGTGTTGAGTAGGAAATTGCTGTAGTGGAGGTCTAGGAGGTATTTTCCTACTTTCTCCTCAAGGGTTTTGATGGTTTCCTGTCTCACATTCAGGTCCTTGAGCCATTTTGAGTTTATTTTTGTGTATGGTGTAAGAAAGTGGTCTAGTTTCACTCTTCTGCATGTTGCTGTACACTTCTCCCAGCCCCACCTTCTAAAGAGGCAGTCTTTTTTCCATTGGATACTCTTTCCTGCTTTTGCAAAGATTAATTGGCCGTACATTTGTGGGATCAGTTCTGGGTTCTCTATTCTATTCTATTGGTCTATGTGTCTGTTTTTGTGCCAATACCATTCTGTCTTCATGATGACAGCTTTGTAGTAGAGGCTAAAGTCTGGGATTGTGATGCCTCCCGTTTTGGTTTTCTTCTTCAATGTAACTTTGGCTATTCGGGGTCTTTTGTGGTTCCATATGAATTTGAGGATAGTTTGTTCTAGTTTTGAGAAGAATGTTGGTGCAATTTTGATGGGGATTGCATTGAATGTGTAGATTGCTTTGGGTAGTAATGACATTTTCACAATGTATATTTTTCCTATCCATGAACAGGGAATATTTTTCCATTTCTTGGTGTCTTCTTCAATCTCTTTCATAAGTTTTCTATAGTTTTCACCATATAGGTCTTTTACATCCTTGGTTAGGTTTACTCCTAGGTATTTGATGGTTTTTCGTGCAATCGTGAATGGGATCAGTTTCTTGGTTAAAAGACTGATGCTAGGTTATGCTGGTGAAGGGGTAAGGAAACACACATCTTTATAGACATTGTTGAAGAATGTTTAAATTGATACTGAATGATAAATTCTGGGGGAATGTTATTCTTACTGCTTATCCTGATGTGATTTTCTGAGTCATCTTACCTTGTCTTATATGCATAAATCATTTAAAGTTTGAGACATCATTTCATAGTTTTGTGTCAAAGCATCAATAATATGAATAACTTTAGAATGTTTATAATAGGATTGCCATTGCCCTGGAAACCCTCTCTTCAAGAGGACTTTGTGTGTCCACTTATTTGGTTGGAAGAATATGGGCCAAAGACCACGGCAGCTTCTGAGTACTGTGTGGCATTCAATATGCACCTTGTAAGATTAACGATATTACCTTAACTTTGTAATTCTCATACCTAACCTGAGGATTAGCCTTGCATGGCATGGTGAAGAGGTCATTGCCTGGAGCCTCGGCCTGGCATTAGTTCCAGTATCATCTTGGACCATGCAGCCAGCATCCTGCTGTCACATATGTGGGTTGAGGTGAGCAGCAGCTCCTGTATCAGCTCTCATCTTCATTTCACAAACTCTGCTTAATAACCACTCCCTGTTTTTTGTAGTTCCTCCTTTGTTTTCTAAAATTTTTGCTTCTAGAAAAATCTCCTCAGTACACTCCTTCTGTTCCACAAAAAAATGATCTCAAACATTTGTGCCAATAATTATTAAGCAAAACGAAATACCAAGTAGGTGTATAGACATACTCGTCATCATATCGTGATAGTTAGTCAAGGCAGCATTAACTAGTAAAAAATGTTAAGATACTGTGAGAAAGAGCTTAGGTCAAAGTTTTTAAAAATAAAAATTTTCTCCTAATCCCATTTATTTTAGTTACTGAAAGAATAAATGTCTCAATATTACCATGTTGGCTGGAATGTGAAGCGTGGAGAGGCTGTCCTGAGTGGGCATCTGATGGGGAAGGGCACTCCTGGAGCTGTATCTGGTTACCTTTCACACATCTTTTCCACAGCAATGAAGGAAACCGGCAGAACTACTGGCCCCATGTGGGTGCGGGCCCAAATGTAAGCATCCTTAGTTCCTAATCATTTTAATATTAGCAGTGCTAGCGATTGTCTTTTGCAAACCAAGGGAATTTCTTTAGAATCTGTCACCATGGTTCTTTTAAAATCATTTAGTATCTCTATTGTTATTAAATAAAACACATGGATTTAGGAAAGATCACAGGAATGACTCATCAGTTCTCACTTTCCCAAAGAATGGATATCTGGCATGTAAATACACTGGGCCTCTAAAGAGAATTGTGAGTCTGGTGAAAGAAAATTACACCAGTGAAAAAGCATAGGTTCAGGAAGGAAGCAAACAAAAAGCAAGTCACTCATTTATAGGTTCTATCTCTTTGGAGCATTTTGTGTCTCATCATTTTACTAATCTACTATGATTATATCATTGTATTTTAATTGGCACATGGCTAAATAATCAGGAAAGAACATCCAGAACAAAACAGGATATTTCTGCTATGGATCTGCTTGAAGGGTTCTGATATATTGTCAAAAATGGAACTAGTATATCAAAATGTAAATTCACAGACACTGTTGCTTAGAGCAAAGCTTGGTTAAAAAATTATTTTAAAAACACTAATGAGTAGTACAGATGGCCATTGAATAAGGCAAAAATCATGGTAGTATTTAAGAAAGGGCTGAAAATTGAGACTTCATTCACTCTCTCATTCTACTTCGCCTCATGCCCACATCTACCTGAATGTTCTGTTTCTCTAAGCCAGTGTATAGATATCAGTGTGTCACTGTTCAATGTGCAGACTCGAGAAAGATGAGTGGCTTAAATACAGAGTATGTTTCTTTAGATGTTTTCACTCACTTTAGAAATATCAAGACATTCCATAAAACATGATCATTTAAAAATCTTTTTTTAAAGTTTATTTTGAGAGAGAGAGAGCGAGCAAGCAGGGGCAGAAGGGGCAGAGAGGGAGAGAGAGAATACCAAGCTGACTCAGTACTGTCAGCACAGAGCTGCATGTGGGGCTTGGACCAACAAACCATGAGATCATGACCTGAGTGGAAACCAAGAGTTGGATGCTTAACTGACTGAGCCCCCCAGGCGCCCCAAACATGATGGATTTGGTACATAAAATTACACTATGATACTTTTTATATTTGTAAGTCATCACTAGGGATAACCCCAGAGTATAGGGGTTCCAGCACATCACCTGAGGTAGTTGGCAAGTAGGAAGATGAGGCAGGAGCGGTGGTTATGGTGGGAGAAACCTTAGACCATACTTAGCCTAAGGCAACCCCAAATCTTTGGGAAGGAGAGTGACCAGTTTGGCTTATGAAATGACCACCTTTTCTGTGATACTCTTTCTCTGTTTTCTTCTCTCCTGGCATTCACCAAATATAGGGCAAGGTAAATACTGAAACCCCACAGTCAAGTTTGTCCAACATGCGCCCAATGAACCCTAGTTATGTTTTGTTTTTGTTTTTGTTTTTAATTTAAAGCACATGACTATTGAAGGCATGTTTGCTTACCACTGGAGATGATTTTAGACCTCACTGTGGGTTCATGTTATCCCCTCTGGGAGATACTGGTGTAGTGGAGTGAAAGCCCTGTGGTGGAGGAGTGGATAGAACACCTCTGGTCCCAGCTCTGCTGTTAACTGGCTGGGTGAACCTCAGGGAAGACCTGTCAGGGCCACAGGTGGGTGAAGAAAGAACAACATCTCCACACTTTACTCAGTACTGACAACTCCAGGGTTTCCAGAAAACAGCTCATTTGCTTGTAGTTTTGCCTTTAGCTGTACAAGTATTTGAAACATGGAGGACCAATGAGTGGTATTAAGGGAATGCTCTTTAGTAAGATTTAGCACTTACTTCAGCTTGCCAGCCAGCAATGTGACTTACAGTAAGTACATGATGTCCCAGCCTTAAAAATAAAATTAGTCTATTCATATAGGTATTTTTGCTGAACTTAAATGGAAAGTTTTATTTCTCACTTTTATTTTGATGTCCTTTAATTTTAGCCAAGAAATTATATCATTGTTTGTGTTTTCATGTGAATTTTATGCAAAATATAGCAGAACACGTTTGCTTCCTAATAACCCTGGCCCGCTATTTCTCCTATGGTAAGCCACTTTCATTTTAAAAATAGATCTGCTCTATGAGACTTAACTTGGCCCTGGTTGTTGTCCTCTTATGCGAGTTATTTAATTTAAAAATAGAACTGTCTCAGTAGATCTGTATCAACTAGTTTAGGGTCATTTCTATCTAGAGTGAATTCTAATTAGGGGCGGTTCTGTGGAGTCATGTTTGGAGCATTGCAGTCCAGTTATGTTTTCCAATTTGGTGACCTGACAGCTTTGTTTCCAAGTTGATAATTTCAGTGTATTTAGCTTATGATTTTTTTTAGACTAAATTTAATTTCCTTAAGGGTTGGGGAATTTTATAATTTGGATGAAAAAGAAATAACCATTGGAATGTAGTTAACATTTAAGATTTTTGGACCAAGGACTCACCCCTAGACTGTTTTTACATCAAATTATTCTTTTACCCTGAGTAACTTTAATATGTGTTGGTATACCTTTGGGCATTTTACAACCAGTATTTATTTTTTTCTTTATTTTTTTAATGTTTATTTTTGAGAGACAGAGTGTGAGCAGGGGAGAGGACAGAGAGAGAGGGAGACACAGAATCTGAAGCAGGTTCCAGGCTCCAAGCTGTCAGCACAGAGCCCGATGTGGGGCTCGAACTCACGAACCGTTAGATCATGCCCTGAGCCACAGTCAGTGCTTAACTGACTGAGCCACCCAGGTGCCCCAAAACAGTATTTCTGTAAATGCATATTTCTAGTGTGCAAGTGTAGGAATAATTTTTTATTAATCTTTTAATTTTTCAGACTTTCAATGAAATTTGTCTAATTTTACAAAGTGAGATATGTTTTATATTGTGAAGAATTAAATTACTATTGATTTTGTAATGCTTTAAGGCCTTAATTCTGACACAGAAGATCTTTTTGCCTTACTGACTTAGAGATTTGTTCCTTCTAAAATGT
This sequence comes from Suricata suricatta, assembly GCF_006229205.1. Classification (NCBI taxonomy): domain Eukaryota; kingdom Metazoa; phylum Chordata; class Mammalia; order Carnivora; family Herpestidae; genus Suricata; species Suricata suricatta. The sequence continues at coordinate 123,605,650 of NC_043701.1, read as the reverse complement.
CTAGAACTTATCAAGTTACAGAAAACGAACATCAAATATATTATATACATCACCACATGCTGTTATTATTAAACTATAGCTTATTTCATTTTGTTACTTAAGTATACAATTTGATATATTTTAAACTTACTTTTCGAAACTGGTCTATCAGACTTGATTACATAATATGACATCTGGATATATTATTCAATCAGATTTATGAATTTCTTATTGGTTAGGTTAATTCACTCCTAAAATGATCTTTTGTAGAATTTTGCTATATAATTTTATCTCTAAAAGTCCTGTTTTTTTCCATCCAACCAGCAGAGAGCACTTTAACAAGTAACATGAGCAACGTATATGTAAGCTAATAGTCAAGACCATGCTGTATCAAAGACGTGGGCGACTGCCATCCCTCGCAGCCCCATTCTCTCCTGTCAGTTCCAGTTTATTTCATCAGTTTCCTAAACTTTCCATCCATTTAAGCACACTTTTGTAGTTTAAAAAAGTTATTATGACAACATTTTCTCCAAGCCCTTTCTTGTGCTATTTATTTGGCCGGAAATGTTCATGTTAATTGTTTTTTATAGATTTGATAATCCTAATTTATCAATTTTTATACAAGTGGACTAAATTTAGTCTCAATTTCTGTATACCTTTGTTTCATTTTGTTTTGTTTAGAGAGGCTCTACTCTGGATACTCAGTAAATAATTATTGGCAAAGAATTTTTTAGAAAGGGATTCAACTCCGTCATTTTTTTAGATACCAGAAATCAAAATGTCAGGATTCTACTATAAATGGGTGCAATATCTCTGTTGCTTAACTAGTGAAGAATGCAAAGATTTAGATAATTTGACTTCAGTCCACCTGCTTACATCCTTTGGTTTATACAGAATTTGTGTAAAGTACCTACCCTTGTCTCTCAAAAGGTCAGCAAGTAACAAACCCAGCTTTATCTGATTAAAGCAAATGAAGGATAGAGATAGTAAGATACTGCCAGGTGCCCAGATTTCCCTGTGTATTGAAAATGAACAAGAGCTGAATCAGGGAGGAAGTTGAAAGGTTTATTCTGCCATAATATGATTTTTTACCTTGTGTTGTGTGACAAGAGGAATGCTGAGAAAGAGCAGCAGAAATTGGTGACTCTGGATAAGTGGCAGTTGACAATCTGAGCAGAAACTTGCAATATGGGGTTACAAGGCTGATACCATTCAGAATTGTGGGCATGCAGACTTACTGAGATGTACATTATTGTAATGAAACAATGTGAAACCTCAGAGTGGGTAGCTCCAGTAGCTAACCCACAGTTCATAAAATCCAAGTAGCTCTTGGAAGGGCCATTTGCACCTGTGGCCCCCGGCCTGCTTGGCCGCAGGGGGACATCTCAAGCATCCCTCACACTTAGGTTTTCTGGGAAGCTGGTGGTTTGAGGTGTGGCTGAAGAAATGTTTGCATATAAACACAAACCCCCTTCCTAGTTGGGTAAAGAATGGAAAATATTTTAGTATAAACATCTGCCCTTTTGGTTCAATATTTTAGCATCATTTCCTCAAACCAGTGCTAAATCTTCCCCCACGCAATACTGAAAATTAGCCCTTGTGATATGTTTTTCCCTGCAATGCCTTGCTTTATATAATTTTAATTCAATTTCTTGTGAATAAAAATGTTAATCCAATTGCTCCTGAATACAAATGTTAGAGTGAGCAAGGAAATGATTGATTTCTAGCTGTTGGGCCCCTAAAGATGGATCTGATCCTGCTGTTCCTCTCCTCCTCCTCTGCCCTCTCTTCCTGTCTCTACACCAGTTTAAGTTATCTGCTTTGAGAGACCTGTTTCAGTCGTAGTGGTGGCCCGTGGTGGCTCACAACTTTGTTCCTTCCTGAATCAGAATGTATCTGGCACTCTTCAAGAGATGCTTACATGACAGTTTCTGCTGCTAATTCAGCTATGTTGTTTTTTTTTAAAATAGTTTATTGTCAAATTGGTTTCTCAGCTATGTTTTTAATGGATGGAAAGCAGGGTCAGGAAGTTTCCACTCAGGTGGGAGCTCACCCCCTGCCACAGGTATCCAGAAAACACCCGGCAGCCTGGGTTAGGGTGGCGAGCGGCCTGGAGTATGTAATGGGGGTATGTACTGTGTCTACATGTGGTAGACGGTGGCTCTGCCCTTCGTGTTTCCGGAGTACTCTGGAGGGCTTCTGGTATTGGTTGGATGGTATATTCATGGCAGGAAACCAATGATCAAATACAAATGATGGCAAATTAGGTATGGGGCCTTCTGTAATGAGCCCTTCATTAGAAATCTTTAGCCAGAGATTGGCAATTTGCCCATCTTTTTGCTCATCACATAAAGAGAAGTAAGCATGGAGAAAGTGTAACCTTTGGCTTCCCCAGTGGTAGTAGGTCTCTATTATTGTCTGAATCACTGAGTGATTTTTGCGAACTGGTAACCTGATCTTTTATCACTCTCTGGACCGCCTCCTCCTCTGCTGTGCCCTGATGCATTCAACACATGTGTTCGAAGGGGAGGCCGGCAGCTCTCAGAACAATTTACATTCGGCTTCCCAGCCTGCCACAAGCAGCAAATCAGCCTCCGGGAAGGCTTCGGGAGACTTGTCGGCAGTCTGTAGCTTATTTCTGTATGTGTGAGGGTGTGTGTGTGTGTGTGTGTGTGTGTGTGTGTGTGTGTGTCTCCGTCTCCCTCTCCCTCTTTCTCTCTCTCACCATTTACAGGCTGGAATCACTGTGGAGGAACAAGCAACAAAGTGTTGTCAAGATTTTATCTCAGGGTAATGATTAGTTAAAAATGAAAGGCTGAAATATTGATTTTCATTGTGAGAATCGTTGACGGTTTGATGTAGAGAACACCCAGTTTCTTCCTGAGGAGAAGCTGAGCGGTGCCACATTCGCAGCCCGCGGGTCTCTGACAGCAGCAAGGGCTGGGCTGAAGCGGCGGCTGCCTGCCTGGGGAGCACCCGTAAATGGACTTTGGTCTCAATGCTTTGACTCTTTGTCGTGGTTTTGGATGTTGGAATACGGGCGGTGATCTCTTGTCTTTTATAAATTCACCTGATTTAAAGGAAAGATGAGTGAAGAACCAAAGGAGAAAAATGCAAAACCTGCTCACAGGAAAAGGAAAGGAAAAAAGGTAAGAAATGAATAAGCAACATGTTCTCTGTATTGTTCTCTGGCTCTGGGGAGGAAGTGATCTTCAGGCTGGATTTTTTCAGAGATTGGATTTTAAGAAGCGGCTAGACTCAGATTGCTTTTGTTTTTCAGGTCTATTAATAATGGGTGTGTTCTGTGTTGGAGAAAAACATCACAACTGGGGTGCATTGCTAAACATTTAAACGGTTAAATATAGTCATTTAGAGTTCACTGAAGTGGTGGTTTTTTCATAGCAATATTCAGGATTATTAAGTAAACACATGTCCTAATTATGTGGGTGGGTGTGTTTTTTTCCCTTTAAATTTTCCAGACTGCTTGTTAATCAACAGGGTACAATTACTAATGAATATTATTATGGCATAGATCTTTAGCTTTAACACACATTTTAGGCACACTTAGGGAAACCTGTAGTTACACTTTAAAATTACAGCAGGGAGGTGAACTCCATTTTAGTTATTGATCAGCTTATGGCTGACAAATCTCAATTTGCGATAGACTCTGCAGTTGTACAGCCACATGCCTCGTCTGTCCATTACAGTTCGTAAAATTAATTTTGTTTTCCATATAAATTGAAGAATCTTCCGAATATCAATAGATGATTACTGCAAACCTGTAGATTCATTTTGGTTGCTTTGAATGTGTATATATTAAAACGTGCTCCTAACTTTTTAGTCCATTTTGAAATGGGGGTGGACGGGAGGTAGTTCCCTAGGTCTGGCATTTGCTTTTGATCCACTGTGGTTAATAAACTGGCTTCCGTAGGGCGCATGCCAATGGAAAAGACGGTTGTATGGCTATAACAAAGAAAAACAAGTCCCTAAAATAGGATTATAGTTCAGAGGTATTTAACCAAAATGTGTACTCTGTATTTTTTATCTACAATCAAACTCTTCAAATAATATCTTCTAATTACCAGGACCGCTATATGTAACAGTGACTCTTTCATATGTTTCCTTGACCCAATGTAATGTATGCTCGGCCAGTGGACAGGTAGAGAATGGATGATTATAGTAGAGAAGATAAAGATTTCAACTCCTCACTGAATTGTCTTCATTAACATTCCCCCCCCAAACTGTTTATTGTTTATGGAAAGGTTCATTTGGTGTTTTTAAAGGAGCTACTTTCGACAGACTACTCTGAGGACACATTTATGAATGTGCCATATTCTAGGGCAGTGGTTGCACATCCTACAGACGATGAAGCTGTGCAGACGGGCTTTAAGTCAGCCTTGACTTCTTGTATGTCGTCTCCCCAGGGGTTGATGATGTTGCAAAGGTGCGCTTCTGATTTCCCAAGGGAGCAGGTCGCAGCTGCACAGCACAAATGATTTGTTTAATGCCTGGCATAGTGGTGCTGGTCTCAAGGAAAGCTGCCAGCTTTGCTCATGTTTATGAGGTATGGCCTGAAGTGTCTGACAGGCTCCACCATGATTCTCAACATGGAGTGTCACAGGGAGCCCTGACAGACACGACAGTGCAATCCAGATGAAAGTGAGCAGTGGCTGGTTGGTTGTAAATCATTGAGCTTTTATGTGGAATCCTTTAACATGGGCATTTTTTCTCTCTTCCTTGAAATTTTTGCAGCTGTGTTCCACTTCTCCTCATATAAGGTTATCCTTTTCAGAGACAGTATGAAGTCAGTTGCTTTGATTCCTTCCCTCATATGTGCTACACTCTTCCAGCTACTGTCAGGGTGCTCTTTATGAAGCTTTCATCATTACTCTGCCTCAAGACCTTCCAGACTCCTTCCAACCTGCTTAGTGAAGCCCAGATTCCTCACTACAGAGCTTGAGGCCCTTCCCAATCTGACCTGCATCCACATCCCAGGCTTTTCTCCCTTTACATTTACTTCATTCATATTTGACTCCGTTCAAACTGAAGATCTTACCAGCCCCCAAATTAATTATTTCTTCTGATGCTTGTCCTTTGTCCATGGAGAAGGCATTTCTGTGCCAGCCTGCTTGGTGAAATCCTACCCATCCTTCAAAGTACAAGCCAGATCTTGCCTCCTTGAAATCTGTCAATTCACCCTGCTTAGAAGTCAGTCAGTTTTCTGGATGACACAATACCTTATACTGTCAGGACACTTAACACATTCTGCGTCTTTTTCAAGGTATCATGTATGTGTCCTGGTCTCTTATCTATATTGAACATACAGGTGTTCACCTCAGGAGACACTCGGCATGTTCCTTGTATACAGCTGACACTAAATAAGTGTACCATTGAAAGATCTCTCTCATTTACTAACCAGAATTCACCAAGAATGTTTAGTGTTAGAGCAGATACATAACAAGTAGGAGATAGCTTTTAAATGAATAGGCTTTTTTCTCCCTATATTTTCTGGATAAAAAATATAATAATTTTTTTGTTTTCTCAAAAAGAATATATATATCTACACACACACACACACACACTCACACACACACATACACGTGTGTGTGTGTGTGTGAGTGTGTGTGTGTTCTATTTCCTTCTGAACCAAATATTCCAGAAGGTCTCGGGTGTTCTAGATGACCTACACTGCAGCATTGGTGGGTGTGGTCAAATGAAAGCATTTCAGGTGGGAACTATATGCAATCTGCCACATTTTATTGCAACAAGCTCTCCAAATGTTTGAAATATTTCCTAATTATTTATAGAGTGATTTTAAAATAAAATTTAGTTTGGAATCATTTTTGTATAGGAATATATCTCAAAATGGCCTAAAAATTATGTGTTGTTGTTGAGTGTTTTCAGAACAGATCCCATGTTTAGGGCATTTGGGTATAAAGTCTCTCATGAGACATATTTAATATTGGAGCCAGCAACCTAGATATAATGGAATCATGATATTATTCCTTCTTTCGTACATGGGAAGGATTTTGTATTTTTCTCAGGGCTAGAAGGATAAAAATTCATGTGAGGAGTTGTTTTTTTCCCTAATAATTTCTATATTTTGCTCTTAATGTGAAGAGGGAGTGTGTGCATGTGTGCATGTGTGTATGTGTGTGTATCCATATCCTGTAGCTATTTATCTTCCCTTGTGCTGGTTATAGGAGAAGGATTTACTGCAAGTTAAGACAGCTGGCTTCCTGTTTAGCCCTGCTTCCAGCCTGATGCCTTGGCTTGAACAGTCAAACTCTTCACCTGTAAAATCGGGTTCATGATCCTGACCAGCTATCAGGGATATTATGAGAGTAAAATAAAAATAATCGGTAGGGCCGTATTTTCAAAAGAGATTTTAGAAATGATAGCACCTCATCTCAAAGTGGTTGTCATTGTGGAATTTCAGCCTTCTATAGATTGCCTGATTTTAAAGAAGAAATGACAACTGAGGCCATCTTGCTCAGATGATATTTTACTGACTGCCAGAATTCTGTACTTAGCTGAGTCAGCCTCCAAGGAATAAGTGTAAAAAGTATCATTTGGTGATTTTATTTATTTAGCATCTGCATTTAATAGGTCTAAGCTGCCATAACAAAATATCATAGACTGGGTGGTTTAAACAACATAAATTTATTTTCTCAGTGTTCTGGAGAATGCAAATACGAGATCAGAGTGCCTGCGTGTTGGGTTCTGGTATGGAGGGCTCTTCTTGACTTGTAGATGGCTGCCTTCTCACTGTATGCTCATGCAGCCTTTACTTGGTGCGTGCAAGTGAAGGTGGGGTAGGGAGGGAGAGATCGATTTCTTATAAGACCTGTTGGATAAGCCCTGTACCCTTATGACCTCATTTAACCCTAACTATACCCTCAAAGCCTGGTCTTCAAGCAATTGCACTGGGGGCTAGGGCTTCAACATATGAATTTGGAGAGAGGGTACAATTCAATCCATAGGAGCATTTAGAGAAGGGTGTGGTGTCCAGATTCTCAACTTCAACATGCTTAATAAAACATATGATGGTGATTGAAGTTCTTTCAATTAATTTAATTATTCAGTAGATACTATGTAGTTGAGAACCTTTAATTACTGGGCCAGGACTAGCTAGGGTAAACCAATCCGTGCAGAAAGTTTTAAGGGTACCGAGTACAGATGAATTCGGGTTCTGTTGGTGACAGAATGAGGGAGTGGGAAATTCCATCTGAGGGTGATGTTAGCAAAGGATAGATAGAGGAAAGCGTGCTTGAATTGATATTAAGAAGATATGTGCTTTCCAGTTGCTCCCAGAGGGTCAGAGCCTTCCAGATAGAGTGTGGGATCAAACCGAGAGGAAGATTTGAAGAGGCCTGCTTCTTGCTTAGTAATCTAAACATTGCTTTGTGTGGTTGGAGTGCAGTGGACAGGGATGTATCATTGCAAGATACAAAGATGGAAGAAAGATCAGGGCCAACTCAAGAAGTTTGAGCTAAAGATCTCTTTATTGTTCTGGGGTTTACCAAAAGGCTTTGAGTAGATGAGTATTGAAATCAGATTTGCTTTTTAGAAAAACATCCTTAGTATTTGGTAGAAGTGCTAGGTCTTTATTTTACACCAGAATCCCATCTGGCAGGAATATAGGTCAAATATTTTACTGATGATTATTGAAAACTTTATTTCTCTAATCTTTCATTCAGTGAGTTTTTCCCCCTCTCCTTTCCTTCCTCTCTTCCTTCCTCCCTTCCTCACTTCCTTCCTCCCTTCCTTTTTTAGTGGCAGATTGGTATTTGATATTTAGACCCTGCTGTGTAAAACTCTTTGCAGCAAGTTTGCTGATTTTCTAGGGAATCTCAGGAAAGGGTTTTCACTATTTCAGTTTGCTTGCCTCTTCCATCTTAAGAATCCAAAATAACTTACTTTAAATTAGTTTTTTTTAGTTTGTGTTCCTTCTGAGGGTGGACTTTATAACTTTCTTTCCTATTCTTTTCTCCTATGTGCTTGCCTTATGTGTGAGAGCTGTCTTTGTTTTTTCTCTTATGATGCTTACATTATCCAAATATATCTGGTTTTTTTGAGGAAAAGTCCAGGGAATGTCCATTTCTGATTTTCATTCACTATTCCTAATGTTGCTGAAGTTTTCATTGTTGGACTTTTTGTTCATTTATTTTCATTCTAGTGTCTTTGGTTAGGTGCCTTGATAACCAAGTGTCCTCCAAACAGGTAGTGTGTGGGCACACTTTGAAAACATGGCATTTATGTTGACCTGTGTTGTACTTTTCATTTGGGTGTTTGGACATTGCTCACTATTGCTCTAGAAGCAAATAGCTTCTCAAAGTCTTTTGTTGATGAGTGGAATGAGTTGAGTTACGGTTCACTGAAAATGATCACATATCCAGTGCTTTATACGTGGGAGCTAACATGCACTTCATGTTAAGTGGCTTTTATATCCTTTTCCATTTTGCTATATGAATCACTATCAACCATTTCTTCTCTTAGTCTTATATAAGTAGAAATTTTTAATGTTTTTTATTCTCAATATTTTTCTCTTGGCTGATACTCTTTATTTTCACATACACTATCAATTTTATAGTTAATAGGTACTTAAAATGTTTAAATATCTTGTGCATCCATATCCATGAATCAGAAATTTTGATTCCTCCAATAATGAATTTGTAATGGTACTTTCTTGAGCTTAGCATTGGACTTTGCTCATTTCAGGATGCAGATTTCCATGTTGTCTTTGCCCAAGACTTTTGTATATTTGAAACTTTCTTTGTGCAGGCAGAGAGTGAATGAATTAAAAGAACCTGAGAGGTTACTTCAGGATTTCAGAATTTCATTAAAAACCTTCCAATTTAATATTACTTCTTAAAAATCAAATTTTGTGCGGTACATTTACCTGGAAATTTTCTTCATTTTTTTGGTTAGAAAAAAAAAGCAGCAGACGCTTGATATAAATTTATTTTTCTATAGCAGCCTTGGGGCAGGCCCCTGAGCATCAGACTCATAAAGGAAGGCACTGATGTTCCACACGTTTACAGTCCCTTCTCCATAATTCCAAAGTTCAAAACGAAAACTGAAAATATTTTTTAACTTCTTTGGTGGCAAAATCTGACCCGACCTGAACTCATTTGGCAGCAAAACCTGTTCTGACCTTATGTGAAGCTATTTATAGTCTTTATTTATCCAACTTAGTGTGAATATTCATATGTTTTTCAGCAGAAGTAAAAATGCTTTGCTTATGGTGTATGATCCCAACATACTGTGCGGATGTGTCTGTAATATTGGTATATACCTTTCTAAACTCTGGAAAGTTTTGAATACTAAAGATTTCCTGGCTGCTGAACTTCAGATAATGGATTGTGAATCTGTACTGAGTCCTGAGCTGCGACTGAACATGAGCCAGCATGACTTAAGGTTAGCTTGCGGTGATGAAGGAGGAAGGGGCTTGTTTTGGTCCTTAATAAATATCAGATAAGGTGGCATTTTGTAATGCCGGGCACCATACCATAGGTCCCAGGTGCAGTTTTCAGTCTTGCAGGAAAAATTACTTCCAGGTGCAATCTAACATATACTCGTTTGTTCGGCAGAAAATCTGAGCATTTTGACAGGGTGGTTTTGAAGATGATACTTATAAAGCCTTTTTGTTGTTTTGTTTATTTTTAAGTAGTGAATGGTGGCATATCAATAAGAAGAAAAAAAGTCTTAACATATTATTTAGGAAATTCTTGATTTTTTTGTTATTCATGGCCATTTGATGAGGTCATGAAAAATAACTGGTATATGTTTTCTAGAAGAAAAAATATAGATTTGGGGAAATTATTGCTTGATTCAATCATTGCACCTACTTACTGAGAAAATAATGTTAATCCTATGAGGGATAATTAATTTCCCACAATTAGCACATAAAATGACTTTCTCTGTCATCCATCTTAGATAAAAATTCCAACTTATGCGTGTATTATATAACTTATTTATATATGGTACAACTTAATTTTTAAAACTTTTCATTCCATTTTTCCTCACAATTACATATAAATGTAAATATAAAGTAATTTGTTTCATGGTTATGTTAACAGCTTAAAATCTAGAAACTTCTCTCAACTTCCAATCCTCCTGTTGTTTAACTTTAGTCATTGACATCCATTGGTTCTGGCACCACCACAGAATAGGAACATGCTGTCCTAAGACATCTCATTAATATTATTGGAGATACCAATTGGTAAACTGGCTTTAACAGTGTCCTGAAAACAAAATTCAAAATCATCTAAATCATTCCTGTGAAGTTTATTTTGTGAAACTCAGAATGTAATTAAGCAGTTTACTAAATGCAGACTGTCCTGTATCTTTCACTGCCACTCACTAGTCTTTTAAATTATATGTCCCACAGCACATTAGATATGTTTGGCATTTCTAGTGTGTGTGCGTATGTGTGTGTGTGTGTATTAAAACAAACTATAATAGTGCAAAGCTATTTAGTAAATCTAGTTCATCATTTTGATTATGCCTCAATACCGTACCATTTCTTTTTGAGCACTCACTATTCTAAGTATAAGGGATTCATCAGGCAACAAAATAGGCAACAAACTTAGAGAGTGGGTACCAGCAGTAAGTCAGTACGGAAATTCCACAGGAGCCCTCTGCTCTAGAGAAAGACTGGATCTCAGAGAAGGGATGGCCCCTGCAGCTAGGGAAGGATTTAGAACAAGGCAGAAAGGTAGCAGGGAAGATCTCGTGGTAGAGACCCTTGAGCAGTGAGCTCAGTCATGACAGGGACTTGGTCAGCTCTGGAAAGATGACATTTTAGGTAGAAGAAACTGCTGGGGGAAAGCCCTGTCGTGTTTGGGTCCCCAGGAAGGAACAATTTAATGGACTCTTCCAGTTGGTATGAGCTTTAGATATTTCTGTACACTGCTGTCAAATGTCTTTTTCCTCCTGGAATTCAGTCAATGTTTTGTGAGTTTTAAGGGTAAAGGAGTTTGTGAGTTTTAGGGAGTCAGCTGGGGATACATGGTACCCAAACAGGGGAGCACCCAGTGAGCTTGTGACGGCGATGAGCTTTTATTCTACTTTTCACGTTCCCCTCAGTGCTGCTCATTGTTAACCAGTGTGACTTTAGTACAGCAAGGAATTTAGAGACTTACAGGAACCCTCATCTCCTAAGCTTCTAATTGACGATGCTCTATCCCCCTTCCCCCAGTACACAGCCTATTCAATAAATTAGAAATACAAATAAGGACATACATCAGAAACCAAATAAGATAAACCTTGATATGGTGATTGTGCACAGTAATTTTTGTAAACTGCATATATGTAGCCTATGAAATAAAAATGCCTTGCCTCAAAATATAGACTTCAGAATTCCGAGCACTGGTATCATATTTAATGTCATTGTTTTGTGGGTACTTAATGAAAAATTAAATGATAATTATAGCAAACCAAGCTAATTCTTGACATGAAGCTTAACCTCTAGATAATTTATCTGGGAATATTGTATAATTTTCCTTTGTTATTTTCACCATGCTGGCTTATTTAGTCTTTACATGCAGTGGTTTCATAACGAGGCAATTTCTCTTGGCATTTTATGAAATTGGAAAATTTCTTTGGAACATTACTGTGTTATCTTAAATATCATTTTCACCAATTTTAAATCTAGCTCATTTTAACATAGAGGGAACATCAAAAGTACATACAGAAGTTGAACAACAGTAGTCAATATTAATGAAAAAGATTTTCTGTTTAATTGCAGGTAATTAAGTGAATCATGTATTCAAGTAAATATTTATGAATAACTTCAAAGTTTCTTTTTAAAAATAAAAGCAACTACAGTTCTGATTTTATGGATTCCCACCCTACTGCCTCCACAGAGATGTTTATCAAGAATTTAATGGGCCTCCTACCATACATGTGGGGTTATTTCACTCAATCTGTTGTTTTGAACACAGAGAGAAGCACAAGAAACAGATATTTGAAGTTTCCTGTTCTGATCCATTAAGCAGGGCTCATCCTCCTCAACTGTTCTTTATGTCTTACGATTAGAAAAAAATGCACAAGGTATTTATGAGGTTAGAATAGCAATAATACATTCCAGGACTTCAGCCTTTCTTTTTAAGAATTTGCTAGTGCTGAACATTGATGACTTCAATTATGTGAGAGTGCTTGAAATAGGTGCTAGGAGCTTGCAGCAACACATTAGTTCTTGTGAAGTTTTCACTGTGTTTCACAGAATTTTGCTATTTTAGGGGATCTCTAGAACAAAACTAAAAATGAAGGATGGTCCATTGTACTATCAAAGTGAAAAGACAACAAAACAGTCATTTTAATTGCTTAAATTTAATGACAGGTTTTTTCTCCTTTGTCCACCTGATGAAAATGCTTTTAACACGAACCTTTTATCTCTGCACAAAATGTCTTTTAGGGCGTAAAGTTTAGGCATTAGGTGAGAGCACTTTATGTAAATTATAAATATGCCAATTATAGTTTTGTCTTTAGAAGATAGATGTACTAATGTAGTTGTACTAAACTAATGTGTCAATATGTGCCTTTTCTCTTCTGCCTTTAGAGCTTTTCTGTAATCTTTGAAGTGGAGGTTCTCCTAAAAATATTATGATCATGGGCTTTGGTCAAAGGAAGACACTTTACAAGATACTTTACTGGAGAGAGTGAGAATGGAATCACATAAATTCTTGTTGTACCAGTTAATATTTATGCAAAGTTAACCAGGTTACCTAAAGTCCTAAGCCCTTGTTTCCTACTCTTTAAAATGGGGATATATTGGTTACGTAGAGGTTTAATATAAGGATTAGAAACAGTATGTGCCAAATAGCTAACCCAGCTCCTGGCTGAAAATAGACATACATCACAAAGTAGCTTTCATTGCCATTAGTGTTAAAAGCATTGCTAGTATAAGAGTAAGTTTGGTACTTCTTAATGCCTATGAAGAAATGCAGACTTTAAGATATAAGTTCATTTTCTCCTTGTACCAGAATTTTTGTGCATCATTTGAGTATGACTTGTTCTCTTTTCTTCTTTACAAGTCCAAATAGCTTGTTCCCTGATGGTAAAATTTATTTGTAATGTTGATTTCCTTCCTCTTCAGTAAAAAGGTTAGAAATTTGTCATTCAAATAAAACTATAGGCTTAAAAATTATCATCTGAATTGTTTTAGAATATTACCTACTTATCTCTAGTGAAATTTCAATTTAGGAACAGATTTACAGAATATGCTGCATTATAATAATAAACATTGGTGGAGTTCGTTCATTATATTTTTGTGTAATGTTAACTTTAGTAGTACATGTCAGATAGGATTTAGATTATTAGCATTTATATTTGCATGGTAGTATATATTTTACTCTTGTATTTGTGCTCTAAAAGTCCTTGTACTTTGTATTTTATTTGACCATTTAGAATGAGGGCACAGGGTGGTGTAGAAGAAAGAACAACATGTGGTTTTCTTCTTGGCTCTGGTGTAATACAGCAAGAAGTAGTGTAGTGGAAGGAACATAAGATTCAAAACCAGCCGGTATTGACATCGAAGACATTTAAGACAACATATATGAAAATATAAAAATGTTCATTGTGTTTACCAGTGTGACTTTGAACTGAAACTTCCCATTTTCTGATCTCTGAAATGTAGTTTGAACTAGTTGATACCTATGATGCTTATGGGGATTAAGACACTACTTTCTGGCAACAATATTGAATTCCTACTGTCAAAACAATAGTGTTACAGGCCGGCAAGGTCTGGGGAGGGGCTGTGTGTTTGCTGAAGGGGACAGAGGGCCCAGGGGACTTCCCGCTGTGTTGTTGTCACCTTCCATTCAGCACCTCTTGCATTATTTTGTCCCTAATGAAGTAGCCACATCACTTGCTAATTTGCATTCTACTTTTTGTATTTTTATAACCGAAGTGTGAAGAAAACAAGGAATGGTTACTAGTCTTTTCACCTTTCACAAAGAAGCCCAGCGCCGCTCTGTTATATTTATCCTTAACACCACCACTATATGAAACACTCTAAATTTAAAGTGTTCTAGAAAGGACACCCTAGTTAATGGCAAAGCAAGTCATTGGTCTCTTTCATTCCTGGGCTGATGTAGACTTCTCAGTGACAATTTGTGCATGGTTCATATCTAGATCACAGATAATTTCCCACCTTTCCCCCCCACTATGGTAAAATGCTCATAACATAAAATTAAGGTTTGTCACCATTTTTAAATGCAAGTCACCAGCATTAACTACTTTCTTAATGTAGTGCAACACCATCACCACTGTCTAGTTCCAGAAGTTTCTCAACAGCCCCAATGGAAACCCAATATTCACTGAGAAGTCACTCCATATTCCCTCTTCCCCCTCTAGCCCCTGACAGCCACTAATCTTTCTTTCTCTATGGACTCTACCCATAATGGGTATTTCATATGAATGGTTTGTGGTTTATAGAATATGTGTCCTTTTGTGTCTGGCTTTCTTCACTTGGCATATTTTCAGTGTTTATCCATCATGTCACATGTGTCAGTACTTTATTCCTTTTTGTAACTGAATAATATTGCATTGTATGAATATTCTCTATTTTGTCTATCCATTCATCCCTTAGAGGACATTTGGATTATTTCTATTTTTTTGACTATTGTGAAAAAAGCTGCAATAAATTTTTGTGGATGAGTTTGTTGTTTTGTTGTTGTTGTTGTTGTTGTGGACAAATTTTTATTTGTATACCTGTTTCCAGTTCTTTGGGGTATATATATAGGAGTGGAATTCTTTGGTCATGTAATAATTTTATAAACATAAAACTATCGAAGAACTTGCCAGAATGTTTTCCTCTAATAGGTTTTTAATAGTTTGATTTTGGTTGTGTTCTTATTTCTATATTTTACTACTTTGCCTAGTCACCTATTACTCTTTTGGAGTTTTTTGGTGGGAGTAAAATGTAGCGAAATTCTGTGTCTATTTATTGCAGAGAGTTGGAGATGGTGGGAAAGGGTTTGTGGAGAGATGGTGAGACTGGTCTAGTGCAAACAGAGAGAGGAGCCACTCATGAACTTTTAGTGAATGGCAGCAGGTATATCCTAGAGCATAGGAGGAAAGGAAAGTCTTTTGATAATGTTCTTGATGAGGATTTTTACTTGAAATAGGATCTTTGAACGGTGTTAGAACTGAGAAGACTTTGCAATCTGTGTTATATTCTTTAGCACAAGTTACTGACTGTCCCAGAACAAAGTGGATGAAATGGATTCTGTTCTTTGCACAAGGCCAGAAAAATAGCCGGTGCATTTAACTGCATCTGGCATAAGGTTTCTCTGGAGAGAAAAAAGAGGCTTAAAATATCAGATGCCCTCTTTGTAGCATGTATTTATGGTTAACTTTATGGTAGAACAAATAGTATATAATTCCCATTTCATAGTATAGCTTCAAACATCTTCAGTTACTTCTCTTGTAATATCTACAGTGAGAAAATGCTCCCGGGCAAGGTCAGAGTGGGAGGTTTCCGAACCAGGTGGGCTGTGACTGACAACCATAGCCCCATTTTTGCTTCAGGTTTTGTGGCACAGCCAGGTGAGCTGCACTGTTGGGTGTTTCCACAAGAACTTCTGAATATAATCATGTGTTACCATAAGCAAGTATTAACTGCTTTGGACACTACAAAAAAAGTGTTGGAAAGGCATTTGCTTATGGATTACATGATCTTTACAGAAGAAGCAGGAAGATTCCCAAAATACTAGGGGCTTAGCTTTTTTCTAGGTGGAATAGGTTTGTGGTTGTTCTTTGTTTTTTGGTGATACCCAACCACATGAAAATATGCAGTTAATCGAGTTATTCCACACAGCACTGAGCAAAACGGGTATTACCCCATAGGTATTTTCTGGTCATGACATGTGTTACATATTGAACATTTAGAATTCCCATTCAAAGTCTGTTTAGTTGTCTTCAGATACAAAATGAAATGTAGCCTTTATACATGAATGCTTTAAATTTTTTCTTTCTTTAAATATATTTATAACTAGAAACTTTTTATAAATTTCAAGTTTAAGAGGATATATTCCAATAGAATGTGGTCTCTTTATCTAAATGGTTTCTGGAAATTTCTTGCTTTAAATTTTTTTGTAACTGGAAATTTTTAGAATTTCCATTCTTTTTATTTTTATTCTTTTAATGTTATACTCTCTTCTGTAGGAATCTTGGACTTGGGTCTTATTAAAAATGGGAGGAATGCAAAACTAAAACATTGGAAATATTCCTGCTGAGGGACTCAACTAGAAGCTGTAGTGATAGTAATGTATGGTTGATCCTATAAGGAAAATAATTTTACTAGCAAAGAGATGTAGAAGAAAAACCACATGGGAAATGCACCCTTAACACCTATTCGTTGAAGATTTCAATGTCTGTTAGGTGGGTCTTGGATTTTTAAATGACATTTCAAACTGGTTCTTGTCATATACTTTAAATTGTCATTGACTCTCTTTGACTGAAATATAAAACCTCATGTCATCATAGTTTCTGGCTTCATCTTCTCAAAGCTGGTCACCAGTCGGCAGATCTCATTTGTAGAAAGATGCTCCAGGGAAGAAAGGCTTAGTGTTTAGTTTGTCAGGTCTCATTCCTTGAGCTGCCACCAGTTTGGACCCAGCAGGATGACCTGGGACACCTGCTCTTGTGGTGAAATATGCTGTCCTGGGCTCTATGGGTGCTGCCCTGTCTCTGTTCTTAGGAGCACTGTCATCTTATGGAACAGCCACTTTAAATTTTTACTTGGAGAAAGAGTTCTAGATGACGTAGTTTGAAAAGGTAATACATATAAAAGATAAAAAGATAACCTAAGACCAATAAGAACATAGACCTAAGAGTATATTTGAGTGGCACCTGGGGGGCTCAACCAGTTAAGCATCCAGCTCTTATTTTGGGCCCAGGTCATGATCTCAAGGTTCATGAGACTGAACCCCTTGTGGGCTCTGTGCTGACAGTGTAGACCCTGCTTTGGATTCTCTGTCTCCTTCTCTCTCTCTCTGCCCCGCCTCCACTCACACACACATGCACACACCTGCACGCTCTCTCTCTCTTTAAAAATTAATAAATAAACTTTGAAAAAAGTGTATTTGTACTCTAAGTATATTTCGTTCATCCGAGAGAGTTTTCTGGAGAGAGCTTGTTTTGAACCTGGGTGCAAGCTCATGCTTAAAAAGCCAGAGAAGTAATATAAATGAATAAATTGGGGCTATGTGTACAGTTTCATACTCATTTAAGAAAAGCCAGAAATCTAGATTTGTATGTGAAATTCCTTGATATTTTAATATTGAAAGCTAATTAATATGTTTTGAAAAAACCCATTGTGCTGCCAAAACAATAAAACAAACACACACCTAACTGGGATAGTCTTCTGGCCCCAAGTTTGTACCTTTGTTGTTATTGTTGTTGTTATTTGAGACAGAGAGCATGAGAGAGTGAGTGAGCAGGGGAGGGACAGAGAGAGAGGGAGAGAGAGGATCCCAAGTAGTCTCCACACTGTTAGCAAAGAGCCTAACCCAGGGCTTGATCTCATGAATCATGAGATTATGATCTAAGCCAAAATCAACAGTTGATGTTCAGCTGATGGAGTTACCCAGGCTCCCCTGTACCTTTGTTTATAGCTACGTTGGCCACTGTCTCCAGTTCGAAGTGGGACTTGAGGACTGAGTTCCTGCATAGAGAAATGCCTGTGATAAATGTTTATGTAATGTAAACCCATCTTCCTTTATTTTATTGGTTAGATTTTTTTTTTGTTTTACTGTTTAGATTGTTCAAATACTGATATTAGATTTTGCTCCATCTCCATGCCAGTCAAGGCCCATTAGAAAAATAATTTAAATAAGCACTATACACATCATGTTCCTCAGGGCACTGAGTAAAAATAATAAAGGTCTCTAGCTGGAAAAAACTGGATGGTGCTTGAGTTCAGGAGCTTTAAATGGAGGCTGAAATTATAGATTTCTAAGTCAGTAAGTGTCAGGCAGGAATTTATTTTATTAAAAATGTAAATCAAACTCTTTGAGAAAAAATGGAAGATGGAATGATCATTTTCTGAATCTCTGCTATGTCCCAGGTATAATCTGAGATTTATATAACTTACCTCATTTTAAGTCCTCCAGCAAACCAGTGAAATGTTTTCTTTATTATTTTACTACTGATCAGGCTCACCCAGGGGGTGTGTGGCAAACCCAGGAGTCCAGCCTATGGGAATCCAAAGTCTGATTTTTTCTCTCCTCCCCTTTTATACTTACCTATTTTAAGGAAATTTGCTGTTGAGGCAGTGTAATTAAATTTCAGTCATTGTAATTTTTCAGTTTTTTATCAGTTGGTATTAACATGAAGTAAAGGAAGAAGAAACACCTGCAAATTATTTAGCAAAATAATTCAGTTCTTTATGCTTTATTACCACATACAGCAAATTTCTGGGATTCTACAGCAAAGCAATCTAGCTTAATGAACACAGCTCAAATTTCATATATACAGAGTTTGTGACTGGCACATGAACAGTAGTAGTAAATAGATCTATTTTCACCAATTGCCATATCAAATTCACGAGATATCCAAGATTCTTAACAAAAACATTTTTGTACTATCTCATTATACATAAAACTTTAATGCTGGTGATGTTTATGCTGATCGTTATAATAAAAAACATTTTATTGAGACCTAACATGTGTATATTTACATTGGTTGTGGAAGCTCAGACATGGATATTTAAAAAGTGTTGTGTATTCAACCTTATTAAATACTTAGTTGAGAGCACAAAAATTAGTTTAGATTTTATAATTATAGGATAGGAGATGTAAGAAAACTATTCCTAATTGCAGATTAATAAGAAATGAATATGAATATCTTACTTCCTTCATTCGAAACAGTTATTGACACATTTAATATGTCTAAGATGTCAATTGTCATCACCTGAATGTGCAAACTTGGTTGTTACTCCAGGCGACATGAATGCAGTATCTCAAATTTTCAGTCAACAAAGTCAGGGAGGGATTTGTAGAAAGAGTGACAATGGGTCAGGAGATTATTCTGGAGGTAGTTGTGGAGCATTTTTCAACCAGCATCCTGATGGCACAGAAATATTAGTGAAAAGTCACTGATGCTCCAACTTCAAGGCACTTCTGAAACAGAAAAGATCTGAATGTGCAAAGTGTTAAGAATACCTTACCCAGTTTATTTCACTTCTCTCTTCTTGTTTTAGTATGTATAGCAGTCACATATGATACAAGATTATGTATAAATGAGTACAAGTAATTATTTTCAAAGAAAATAAATTGGAAAGTTTATGTAATAATGCTTTGTGTCATAATTTCATTGACAGGATTTTTTTTCTTTATGTTTCATTAAAAATGGCACATCTCATAATCAATGGCATCCTAAATTGATGAAATAAAATAGTGAACAATGGTCTTTTCAAATCAAAAGTCAGAGCTCAGAAATAGTTTGTGCTTTCAGGACTAATATGAGAAACTTAATGGTGTTACGTGTCTGCTAGATGCTATAATAATACTGTGATGCTAGGTTATAGTTTTATTTCTTTTTATTCTTTTAACATTTATTTATTTTTGAGAGACGGAGAGTGAGCAGGGGAGGGGCAGAGAGAGAGAGACACAGAATCTGAAGCAGGCCCCAGGCTCTGAGCTGTCTTTGCAGGGCCCTATGTGGGGCTCGAACTCACCAGCCGTGAGATCACCACCTGAGCCGAAGTCGGATGCTTAACTGACTGAGCCACCTGGGCACCCCCTAAATTATAATTTTTAAAATGCTATTTGGTTTTGGAAGATAGTATTTTTCTTCAAGTTAAATCAAAGTAAAAGTAAATATGTAGCCTATACACATCTTCTCAAATTCTTTCACTTCATTTTGTAAATGGCCACTGAGATGTCTGCAGTGTGCACCAGCTTAAACTTGTGAGTTGTAAGACCGAATCAAACGTGAGAGCGTAAGTGAACAACCTGGGAGTTAGTTGGCTCTCCCTTTAATTCCTTCAGCAAATACATTTCATCAGTAAGAGCCCTTTCAGTTCCTTTTAATCTCATATTTAAAAACATAGTTGTATTTTAATAAGTTATTGAATGTATTGGCCATACATTTTCATTCCAAAGCACACTTTTAAAGTATTAAAGTATTAGAAGTCCTCAAATATTCAGTTTCTAAATTTATGTATTAAATATTGTTAAGTTGAAAGCTCAAAAAATCCCCCAAAAATCCAAACCAGGCATTTTGTTGTGTGATAGATTGAAAAGAGAAGCAGTATCATATTGGTAATACATGTGACTGAAGAAATAGAAAATGTGTAACTTAACTTTGTGTGTAGTAGATTCTTGAATAGGATTCTACTGAACCTTCTCTTAAACTGTGGATGTACTGACGTGATGTAACTTCACTTGTGAAGAGACACTGAACAGTATTTGCAGTAATGTGGTTGATGTAATTAATCACAACTACAAAAAGGCAAAATATTTAATGCAGAAATAAATGTAAAAGCACAAACAAAAAATCCTTGTGAGTTAGAATGTCAGGGAGCTATAAAGAAAAATTCACTTGGCGATAGCAATGGTTTCTCCAAAGATAGAGCAGCTGCCACAAACAGTCTATGTTCCTGCTTTTCTGCTGGACATAAAAGATGGACACATGATGGTGGAGTTAAAAATCATTTACCTTTAAATCTTTATATTCTTGTTTTGCAGTCTGTCATTTTGTTTTATGTTTATCTTTTAGACAGTGTATTTTATTGTCTTTTTTAGTAATACTATGTGTTCTAAAAATACTAGAAAACACAAAAAGACAAAAAACAAACAAAAAGAAAACCAAATAAAATATTTGAAAATTCTATTTCATACTTTAGACTTTTTAGAAATTCCCATCTTTTCTGGACTGTTTAGACAACTCTAAAGACATGTATTTTTCCTTTCTTTTTCAAAGTGGTATATTAGCCTGAAATTTTTTTAGAATACATTTATACCAAGTAAATGCCTCTTAATTCTATTATTTACGAGAAAGGAATCATTAATGATACAATTATGAGGTGCTTAAGAAAATAAAAGCTGCTCATGTATCTTACTTTAGTCAATCATTTTTATCCCTACCACACAAGAGTGTTTTTATCATATAAAATATAAATATGTAACATATAAATATATGAAGTATATTAAGTATGTACATGTACATCACATAAATGTTACATAAAATATATGTACATATAATGTTTTAAAGCCCTGTAATTATTAACACAAATATTATGTTACAATTTACCCATGATTTTTACTGTTGTGATTTTTAGTTTCAAGAATTCCCTTTTTTCACAAGATATGGCAGATTACTGAATAGTTTGGTTATTTTAGTTTGAATAATTCTAGTTCATGACAACACAAATGGAGGTTCTTTATGAAAGCATAGTAAGTACTCTTCTTATTTTTTTGTTCTCCACTACTCTCCTTGATAACATATTCCTTATAGATACCTGTTCAGACAACCCAGAGTAATATGCCACCTAGTGACCCCATTAAGAATTCACATTTTTTTTTATTTATAAGAATTCACATTTTCAGTCAACAATCCAGCATACATTACAGCCATTTCAGACTATAGGTCTTTATCAAAATGCTTTTGAATGACTCCTACATACATCTTGCTTTGGATCTTCTCTTTTGTTTGTATTCTCAGGTTTCAATTATGATAAGAATATTTGGATTGGATGTAAAGGAAACTTCAACATATAATTTCCTTCTACCAGATCCAGTAAGAAATGTGATAGTCCAACATAAAATCTAAGTTTCTTGGCCAAATTGCCTGAAACTCTAGGTAGATTTATCTACTTTGTGCATGGAATAAAGTTTACATGAGTTTAAAATACATTGTAAGCATTAGTTTAGCTAATTATGAACTTTAAGGAGAAATATTGTTAGGTTTCTTTTCCCAATGAGGAAATAAGAATCATGGCCTTTGAATATTACTTATATTAGTTGTAAGAGAAATTGCTGTATTATTTTATAAGAATAAAATATTAAATTGTAATAAATTAATGGTAAAAATAGTAAAATAGTAAAAAAAGTAGTAAATTAATAGTTAAAAAATAGTGAAAATAGTAATTTTAATGATCTTGCAGATGAGAATAACTATTGAATAATAAGCCATTATTAATTATTAATGTTTTAGACTGTAGTTTTGAAACCTATTTCAAAGAGGTTAATTATTTCAGGTTAATAGTATGTAACATTTCTTGGAAAACAATGCTGTCTTGTGTATACAACGGTCAGCATGGGTGTGTGCGTGTGTGTGTGTGTGTGTGTGTGTGTGTCTGTGTGTGTGTGTGTGTCTGTGTGTGTGTATTTGGAACAAGCTCTTCTCTCTCAATCATATGTGTGGCTGATGTGCTTGGTTTCCTAGAGACTTATATTATTCAGAAGGTCTGATAACAAAGACTTAGTTTCTTATTTAATTTCTTTTGGAATTAAAATACCCATGACATTGCAATTAGTGAATTTGACAACGATACTTCCCATTATGTGTTTGATTTGGCTTTAATACGTATTAAGTTGTAGATTAAGTGAACAGGAGTTAAAAAATCTGATTGTAGAATGGCCTGGATTCTCTCATCTTCACTTTCCTCATCTATAATCTGATGTCTTGTCTGCCTCATGAGAGTTTTTAAGAATTAAATGAGATTGCAAATGTGAATGTGTTCTTTGGTTTATAATGTAGACAGCAGTATAAATGTAAGTTACCAAGGGCCCCTTGCTGGCTCAGTTGGTAAAACACATGGCTCTTGGTCTCGAGGTTGTAAGTCTGGGCCCCATGTTGGGTGTGGAGATTACTTAAAACGAAATCTTAAAAAATAAATGAATAGGGTGGGGTGCATCCAAGGGGCACCTCAGTGACTCAGTCAGTTAAGTATCTGACTCTTGTTTTTGATTTCATCATTTATGAGATCAAGCCCCACATCATGCTCTATGCTGACAGCATAGAGCCTGCTTGGGATTCGCTCTCGCTCTCTCTCTCTGTCTTTCCTCTCTCTCTCTCTCTCTGTCTGTCTGTCTGTCTGTCTCTCTCTCTCACCCTCTCCCACTCGTGTGTACACATGCTCTATCAAAATAAAAAGTAAACATTTAAAAAAATAAATGAATAAATGAATGAAGGTTACCATAATAATTCTATACTATACTATTTTAAGAATTCCCTATATGTGAGAAACGGAGTAATAGAATTTTACAATCAACAGAACTAGTATAGTATGTTTAACTACTTCAGTATATAAATAAGGATATTAATGAATCAAGGCCTCCTCTCATTTTGAACCATCAGACTTAAAATTATTTGAGAGGTAGTAAAAATAGGTTTGAGACACATTAGTTATATAAAACAAATGGTTTGAAATGATGTATTATTATTAGATATTGTGAATGTCCTCTGTGACTGTTATTAAATAGTCTTGGAAGTTTTCCTTTTTGGGAGAAAATAATAAGAACTTGACCACAGGGCAAATGGTGTTCATTATGCCATTTCAGACTTGTTCCCTTAGTGTTGTTTTGTTATTTGAACTTGTAATTTCCTTTTGGACGGGCATCTGGTTGGCTCAGTCAGTAGAGCATGTGACTCTTGATCTTGGGGTTGTGAGTTTGAGCCCCACATTGAGGGTAGAGTTTACTTAAAAAATTCTTCCTTTTTGTATACTGGTTTTCTTCCCTTAGAAATTAAGGGATGGCCTCACTCTTCCCTATTGGCTGTGGTTTCTAAAATAGTTTTATAATCTTTTTTTCAAGTTTGAACAAAAGAGAGCCCTCCTTTTGTTCTCTCCTGTTCCTGTTTTCATTGACAAAACTGATAAAGAAGATGTCAAAGAAAAAGAAACATATGGATGAAGGTAGTCAAAAGGTACAAACTTCCAGTTGTAAGATAGGTATGTCCTGGGAATATCATATACATTATGGTGACTATAGTTACTAAAACTGTATTGTGTATTTGAAAGTTGCTAAGAAAACAGATCTTAAAAGTTCTCATCACCAGAGGAAAAAATTGTATGTGTGGTGATGGATACTAATAGTTATTGTGAAATATATATATATGAAATCATTATGGTGTACACCTAAAATGAACACTAGGTTATATGTCACTTATATCTCAATTAAATTTTTTAAGGCAGTCTATGCAAATACAGTGGTTGAAAGTATGTCTGTTTTCAAATCCAGACTCCATAATTTACAGCTGTGTGACCTTGGACAAACTAATCCATCATTGTGTGACTCAGTTTAATCTTCTATACAATGGGGATGATATCATTTACCTGCATAGAATCGTTACTAGGATTATATGAGTTAAATACCACCTGGCCCTGGAAAGTACCATGTGAGGGCCTGCCAAATAAAGGGGCCTGATTTTGAACCCTTTTCTGATCTTTTCTTTTGATATGATTATTTACTCTACATGGTTTCTTTCTTGTAATTATTGTTTTTTCAAGTTGTATGCGTTCTACTTCTTGCATTGCAAAAGTTAAGTCTGGTTGTGTTTTATTGGAGGGGTCATACACATGAAGGAAAGAAAGACAAGGAAAGAATAAATAGGCATTTGAATGGAATGGAATGGTGGTTATTGCTGAGTTCCAGTTAGTACAGAATATACCAACATGTCATAGTTTGCCCTGAAGTTGTACAAAGCTCCTTGTGTTTGCCTTGGTCGATCCTGTGGATCTTCTTACATTCTGGGAAAAGCTCTAACGTAAAGAAGTACATTTGCTTCCAGGAGAATAAAAGCTGAGTTAAGGATCACAGTAATAGTGCATGGTAACTGAAATTATGGATGTCGGATGTCGGAGATCCTTGCTTTCTGGAAGACACCGTGAGTGAGGTCTTGCATGCTGGTTTGCGAAGTGTATTATCTCTGGGCTGAAGCCTCTTTATGAAAACTCATGAAAGCATCAGCCAGTCTTATAAGGAAGTGGATAATGGCACAGGTCTAGGATTGTGCCAATTGTAAAATTTTAATGACAAACTGAGGTAATACTGCCATTGTGCAGTATCCTTTATTTGAGGAAATCTAAATAACATATAGCTAGCTCTTAATTTAGAGTGCCCTCTCTATGTCTTTCGCGATCTCTGATTTTGTGGATTCTCTCTGGACACATGCTATCTTTTGCTTTGACTTGAGAATGCTTTAGGCTAAAAATAGTTATTTCTTTCAATCCCTTGAAAATCTTACACATTCATGAGAATCGTTAAAACATCTCTTGCTATCATCCTTGGCAGGCTTAAAGGCTTCTCGAATATTTGTTTTTTGGGTTTGGAACCAAGGTCTGTACCTGGTAGCGAAGAGCTGATCAGAAACCCTAGTGACCTACAACTGTTTTTTTTGTTGTTGTTCTTCATTGGACTCAGAACCATAGAACTTCATTTTGGAAGTACCTAAAAAAAAATTTTAGTTCAGTAAAAGACATGAGTACTCTCTCCAGGATTCAGGACTGGCCCACAAGATAAAATCGCTATTTCCTGGACAGATAATTGCGGAAACTTCTAGTTCTCTAAGCTCACGTTGTCTTCTTTCCTAGAACCTCCATCCTGTAGCACTGAGTTTCTGTCTTTTTGTCTTCTCCATCTGACCTTGCCGGCCATTCTCCCAGCACCCTAATGCTCCTCTTCCCGCCGTAGGCTGCCGCTTTTCGTCACAAGAGTGTTGTTCCTATTTTATATCTCCTTCATACTTATTACGGTTGTTGTTGTTGTTGTTGTTGTTGTTGTTTTTAAAGCATAGGTCTTTGCAGGTAAATTAAGAGAAACTTCTAGGGAAGAATCAAGAAGGGCCAGTGTCAGCCAAAATAACATGACTCTTTCTTTCATTTACAAAACCATTATCTACTCTCCAAAATGCTAAATTCCCTAGAAAATCAGATAACTCTGCATCCGCCACTCCATTCCTTAAGAATTTTAAATAGACATGTGTTAAAATATTATTTGAAGTCAAGCAATATGGAAACGAGTAAACATCTATGATTAGTGCTTGGACTTCTTTACATGTCCTGTGGTAAGCAGTGCTGCAGATTGACACAGACAAAATGATCATGGCAGCCTTATAAACAAGGGGGGAAATGGTTAAAATGTATTTATTTTACATTATTTTGGTATTTGCACATGTTGTTTTAGATTAAACCCCAAGTCTGTCATTTTAGAGTGAGTTGTCAAATAATTTTTTCATATTTGTCACTGCCATTTCGAGATAACTTAAAGTTCAGTGCAAAGTCATTACTTTTTAAAGGAAGAATTTGTTAACCTGTCAGAGTTAAAGATCATTAATGATGATTAAATATGAGAGAGAAATGGAAAACAATATTTCAACTGCCATCCTGAAGAAAGCATGAATGTGCAAGAGTGGCAAACAAGAATGTATATTCTTAGTTTATACATTTAGGATTTTGTAATTATCTTTTTATTATTCTCTTTTACCTCTCAAAAACTTTAGTAATATTCTGAACTTAAATTCTAATGTAAAAAAATCAAAATCAGACTATGGGGTTAAAGAATAATAACTCAAAAATATTTGAAATATTACAAGCTTAATATTCTTTTGTGCTAGTTTTTTGAGTGGGCTCTTAGAATAAAGTGTATGTGGATATTTATTGAAACCTGCCCCAATCTCTGGGTTTTTGTTTTTGTTTGTTTTTTTTGGGGGGTGGGGGGAATGTTGCCTTTTACCAATATGGCTGCTTTCTGTAACTTTCTGGACATACGGCTTACACATATCTGGAGCCTGCTGTATGTTTTACACTGCAGCAAACCACAGAGAGAGTTATGGTAGAAGCCTTCTTCCCCTAACCCCCCACCCCTCCTTCCTCTCAAGGAGTTTGCTTTCCTGTTGAGAAGATAGGATCTCATGCAACAAAACCCAGGTAGCACGGACACCAAGATGGAGGGACAGACCGCATCCTACACAAACTTCGCCGAGATGGGACTTGAGCCTGGATAGAATAGCTAGAGAAAAGCCCCACACTGAACTAGGATTTGAACTCAACCTTCAAGAATTTGACAGTTCTAAGTTAGAAGTTGGTGGGAAAAGGAGGCATTATGAAAAAATGGAATGTGTATTAAAAATGAACTGAAATGGGTGGAATTAGCAATTGAAAATTTTACATAAGATTTGGGAGTTTTTTACATTATATTTTAAAGACAATTAAAAATTTTTTAAATGTTTTTACTTTTATTTTTGAGAGAGAGATACAGAGCACAAGTGGGGAAGGGGCAGAGAGAGAGAGGGAGACCAAAGCAGGCTTTAGTCTGAGCCGTCAGCACAGAGCCTGATGCAGCGTTCGAACTCATGGTGAGATCATGCCCTGAGCCGAAGTCAGATGCTTAACCGACTGAGCCACCCAGGTGCCCCTAAAGACTTAATTTGTAAGTAATCTCTACAGCTAACCTGGGGCTTGAACTCACAACCCCGAGATCAAGAGTCACATCCTCTAACTGACTGAGCCAGCCAGGCACCCCAGATTTTATGAGATTTTAAAAAACATAGTTATTTCTTTCAGAATAGACATGGACAAGTAACACATGTCCATGATATGAAAATCAAGGACAAATCACTCTGCGAGAAACCAGTTTCCATCCAGAAATAGTCTTTATACACGAAAGGTGCGTCATGTTTGTCTCTATCCATCTATCAGGCTGTCTGTATTTTTTCCTGGGACCTGACTTTTTCCACACTGAGACCCCCTGTTCTGTGCTGCAGGCCATTGTATTATTTGGGAGTGTGTACTCTTAAAGTACTTTACCACTCACCTGCTGAGGGACATTTGGTTTAGTTTTAATCTTAAGCTTTTCTGAATGCTGCTGTGGTAAATATATTTCCCATTTATCTTTGTGCTTATGTGTCAGTGTGTCTGTGGGATACATTCAGAGAAGTGAAATTCTGGGAGCACAAGATGTATATGTTGTCAGTTTGTAGCTATGGCCAAGTATCTCTCCACAGAGCGTCTCCCATTTCATCCCACATTTTCCTATCAGTAACGTATGGGACTTTGTGCTTCCTCCCAGCCCTGCCCTCACGGAATGTGGTTGAGACTCTGTGATA
Source organism: Suricata suricatta (assembly GCF_006229205.1). Classification (NCBI taxonomy): domain Eukaryota; kingdom Metazoa; phylum Chordata; class Mammalia; order Carnivora; family Herpestidae; genus Suricata; species Suricata suricatta. The sequence goes on along the minus strand of NC_043701.1, from coordinate 123,577,609 downwards.
TTTTTCAATCTGAAAGGTGAAAAATGCATGTCAACTTTGCATTTCTTAGTTTCATAAGATTTTAAGTAATATCAATAGCATGACTCCTCCTGGACTATTTAAATCAGGCCATTTAAAAAAAAGATTTGCTACAAATTTTTTACTAGAAAGATTACTCATTGGTTAAAGTCATGCTAAGGGCAAGCTGAGTCATGTTGGGTATGTGGGGGACAAATCGCCTCTGTGTTGTGGGTATGTGGGCAGCAAATTACCTCTACATTTTTCTGGCTTCCACAGTTTTAAATCCCATTAAAACCAGTAGAAGCAAATGTTGTGTTTCAGACCTCACACTGATGCTGAGTGGGCTCAGCTGCTTGAATAAAAGACCCAGTGAACGAATTGGAATCCTAACCTTGAGAGAGGTGAGGCATCAGAGTTGAGAAGACAAACGTCCTGTTGTGTACTCTAGTCATCTAATTATTTTAATTATCTCCACCCAGATACCAGTCAAGGATAGAATGAAGGAACAATCATTATATTACCCTTGGTGTCCAGAAATCATAAATGTACTTTATAGACAAAATGGCTCTGGGTTTCTTTGCCTGATTTCCCACCACCCCCGACGCCCCTGCCCCTTTGTATACACACCTGCTATGAGGCATTTTGAAATTTAATATAGCTATAGGATTTATCTTTTTTAGTTAAAAAAAACACACAACTGTGAACAAGGGAGAATACAGGCAATCCGAACATTCTTAGCATTTTTCCACACTGTGGACTGGCGTTTGAAGGGAGTGCTGCGATACAAGGAAGTGCGGATTGAGGGGCGTGGTTTTCGGGTAAATTTCTGCTGTTGTAGCTGGGATGTGGACCTCAGATGCAACAAAGGAAACAATAAAGGACACTGCTGCGGGAGGGGACTGTTGTTTCCCCCCCCTAACAACATCAAAGGAGTCCAAAATTCACAGGAAGGGGACAAAAGACGTTTTTTAAAAAAATATTACAGCCAAACAGTTGGTAATTGGTGTGTGGCATTCACAAGTAGGAAGGGAAGTGAGAGGATGTTTCTCGGCACGCTGTCATATTCCTCAGTAAGCTACACGTGTGTTTACAAATGGAGCGCACTCCTCGGCGGTAGCTCGGTCCCCAGGAAGTGGTTGCGGGCTCCCAGATGGAAGGTGCCTGCAAGGAGCTTTGCCTGCTGTGCCAGATGGAAGAGTCCTCACACACAGGGCAAGACTCCAGTCACCTGCTTCGGAAGAAAAGTCTCTGCTTTATTTTTAACCCGAGTGTCTCCCAATTTAGCCTTTTGGGGAAAGCCTGTCAGGGTGCCATGACAACCCTATTTTTCCTTCCCCTGAGGAGCTCCCTCCTTTGCCAAAGCCATATTCTAGCCTAGAAACTAGTGCAACTTCCTCTCTAGCCACACTTTCAGGAGTACTCTAGAGAGTATGGGTGTTATTCTTGGGATATTTATAGCAAAGAGAGTTAAATGAAAGCTGGGTGCTGTGGTGGCATAGGGGGTATTTTTAGTACTTTCAGTACTTTGCGCCTTTCGAAAACTGCCAGCTTCTGTGAGCGCAAGATGTAAAATCACTAGCTTTCTTTCTTTACAGGTCTGTAGTGCAGTTAAAAAAAGAGAGAGAAAGAAAGTTTCTCTTCCCTCACATTTCTAAATCTGTGGGCTTGCTGACAGTTTTTGTACAGTTGAACATTTTTTTCATGTTCTGCACAGGCAAGGATTGAATGTGGTATCTTCATTGGCTCACCGATTAAGAGTGGCATGTGCATACTTGTGAAAAATGTTAAAGCATAGAAAACAGCAGATGGGAAAATGAAAATGCCCCTTTAATCCCCATCTGACCAGATCTCCACAGTGAAGAGTTTGGCCGAGAGCCCGGCAAACTTTTTCTTGCATATTTTCGTTACATGTATAAAGGTACACACTTACATGCTTGTTTTTTCAATCTCAGACAATACTTTATATCCTTTGGTGAAGCATCAACACATGCTGATACACGTTGAATTACCTAATTATGTTTTAAGTATTTGATGTTCCATTAGTATTATGCCATAACTTCACAAAACCGATGGCCGTTTGATAGATTTATGTTATTCCCAATTTTTCACTTAGAGGCTGATTTCTGTGATATGTTTGGAGTGAAATTTTGATATGTACATTAAAAAATACTGAAGACTTTAAAATGACAGGTTTTTCAAAGGTTGAGTTATTTCCGAGCCTAAAACCAATGGGCACATTGGAGGTTGGTCCTGTCAGCTCTCTATTCAAGGTGCCATGAGGCGGGAGCCTCTTCTGAGTTTCAGAGACTGTCTAAGCTATTCTTTATGTACCTTCTCACCATGGCTGTCACCATGGTGCCCTGGACTCACTGGCATTACATCATAGTCCCATATACCTCTCCCTCCTTACCACGCTTTCTCTTAGTTGATAGTGTTTAGAACTAATTTGATAAATTCATTCATACGTAATGTGCTTCCAAATGGAGCTAGGAAACTATTTAACCTAGCTGTAATCATCATGTTTTAGAAAGCTAAACCCATTTGTGAAATTACCTAAAGGATCCAGATGGACTTCAATGAACTTATGGGCTTAAAACACAGCTGTAGCTCAAAAAAAGACTAGACCAAGAGCTGGAAAGCCATGCGGAACTAAGGCCAGTCCATCTTCCCAGGACCATGTGGTTTCTAATCTCCATTTCTCTGTGTCCATCTTCATTCTTCAGATGATCCATGGTCTTGCTCATCAAGAAACAAGACACCTCCAGCCATTTTTACATCACTTTTTACCTTTTAAAAGGTAACTTTCATGGAGTCCTGATTCCAAATTCCTAGGACAGGATATTTTATTGATTGACGTAGCCATGTCTCTGTCGCTGATATAGGGCATTAGGTAAAGGAGCATCAACCTGAAGCTTTCTTCTTATCATTCACTTTCTCCTTTTCAGATGTTACTTTCTCAAAGAGTGCACCCCTTGCTTTGACTTTCCCTCTCATGATTATGTGTTATTATTCCACAGTACTTAATCTTGAGCCACGCATTCTTTGCCTTTTCCTCCCTTTAGAATATTAGCTTTGTTACATATGGGAACACACTGATTATGTTCATTCTGAAATCCCAGGACCTAGAAGAGTGCCTTGTTCACAGTGGGCACTCAGGAAACACATGTTGAATGAAGACACGATGGACAGACCTCAAAGACGTTCCTGTATCTTATAGAAGCTGTGCCTTGGAGATTTTTAATGGCCAGTGAATTTCTACATTTCAGCTTCTCTGAGAGCTGCTTTCTCCTACATGTGTTTTTGAATACTTTTCTTATTTGAAGCACTATGTATTTCAGCACCTTCTGTTTTAAATAGGGTTTGCTAGATGTTTTGCTAGACTGGATGAGGAAGTCAGGTATCATATTGTTTGGTAGAAGCATTAACTGAGATGCCGAAGGAGTGCATACTTTGTTCAAAATCAAACACCTAGTAGATAATGGAACTTATTTTAAGACCCAGGTCTCTTGATTCCTATACTAGCATTAATCTCAGTCATCTGTAGCTTTTAGAATCAATTATTTGGGGTTAACAAGGAGCTTTTAGTTCAGACTCAAAAATGCTATTTCTTAATAAGATAAAGCAAGGAACCATGTAAAAAAATTGATGGTATTGCATACTCTTTTTAAAAGAAAAAATCCTGTGGAATCATTATATATATATGAAATTTCTAATAACAATTTTCATAAATTTGTATTTTAATATAGTGTCAACATAATTGTAACATTTCAGTTATAAAGTGTAATACTTTCATGTTTGTATTGATGGCCTATTTTATGCTTCCCTTGTTTATGGATCTCTGACGATATATTATCAAAGAACAAATTATGGGATACTAGTCTCCTCCTTCATGTAGCTTTGCTTGCTGCTGACACACTGCTGTGTGCTGTGTATAAGGAACTTTATGGATACAACTTGAATTGGTGAAATGTATAAAATAAAAAATAAACCCTGAATTTAAATGCACATGCCAAATAATTCTATTAAAAATTGTAATTTCATTGATGATAAGAGATTATAATTTTATTAAAATTTTTTAAATGTTTGTTTATTTTTGAGAGAGAGAGGCTCGAGAGACAGAGTGTGAGCAGGGAAGGGGCAGGAGAGAGGGAGACATAGAATCCTAATCAGGCTCCAGGCTCTACACTGTCTGCATAGAGCCCAATGCTGGGCTTGAACCCACGAGCCATGAGATCATGACCTGAGCTGCAGTCAGACACTCAACCCACTCAGCCACTCAGGTGCCTCAAGAGATTATAATTTTAAACATACCACTTCTTTTGAGACAATGTAAAAGTAGTTCATTGGTGTGTGTCTCATATAGCAGTAAATGTATATTTACTACTTTCTTGATAGGAAATTGTGTCTGCCTTTGGAAGTTTTAAAGGTAGAAGGGAAAGTTACACTTAAAAACCACTTGCAGAATTACACTGTATGTTACAGGTATATGGAAAGTCCTTTGTATTTGGCACAGTGCCTAGTGGATTTCATAGCTTATAGAATAGACTGTGAGGATGTTTGTTGAATGACTAAATTAATGAATGACTGAATAATTGAACTTACTTCCAAGCAGAGTGGTTAAAGGAAAAGGTTTGATGAAGATTTCAGCTTTTCAGAGGCAATGCAGCGGCCAGAAGGGGGGTATTTCTAGGCATAGGGAATTAATATGAGTAATTACTTCCTCTTCCAAGGAAACAAAAGACAGTGGGCCATGGCATAAACTTGCTGATAGACTCATAACTGTGAGCTGCTGGCCATTAAGAATCTTATGATCTAGACAACAGGGTAGATTGTAGGATAAGTCTAGTGTACAAGACTTTTCTTTTTTATTATTTTTAAAAATTTTAATTTACTATTATTTTTATTTAAAAAATTTTCAATGTTTATTTATTTTGGGAGAGAGAGAATGAGTTGGGGAGGGGCAGAGAGAGAGGGAGACAGAATCTGAAGCAGGTTCTGCAGTGTCAACACAGAGCCCAATTAGGGCTCAAACTCACGAACCATGAGATCATGAGCTGAGTTGAAATCAAGAGTCAGATGCTCAAATGACTGAGCCACCCAGGCACTCCTGTCAGGCTTTTCTCAAGTGGGATTTAATAGGTTGTTTTAATTTGGAATTCTGTGGAGTAAACTTCCCCTGTTATTCTTGTTCACCACTGGTTCCCTTTCTTTGCCTTATTCAACTTCAGTCATCATTCTGAAATATCTACTCTACTTCTAAAAACAATTGTCAAAGAACATGTGACCCAACCTGAACATTAGACCATGGCTGACAAACCATGGTTAAAGAGTAACACGAAATTAAGTAGAACCACACTTGCCCTGCTTGAAATGAAATGACATTTAACTGAAAGTATTTTTGATGTGCTCAGATTTCTTACTGTTATTTTAAAAAGAGTTTAGAATTTATTCATTACGCTAATACATTTTAATTTATTCCCTTATAAGAATGACTCATCATGAATCACACATTATAGGAGCATCTTAGTCATTGTACACAAATGAAATGGTGACACAAAAGACAATGAAGTGTCACCTTGTTTGTTCCATGATGGTAAGTATGACTTACAATTCCGATTTTTATTTGAGGTTCTATCATATGGCTAATGCACTTACACTTTCATCATATTTTTGAAAATCACCTATGAAATATCTTATTTCTGAGAAATAAGACTGCTTAATAATATTCTGCTGGAACAGTACTTTATTTTCATAATATTAAAGGTTGTAAGTATACTTTGTTTCCATAACATATGCTAATTTCCATTTTATTCTGTAAATTTCAAAAGCAAACTCCTCAGTTGCTTGGGATATTATTAATAAGGTACAGCAACGTATATGAAGGTGACCAATTAATCTGGTGGTTAGTGCAGTAGTAGTTTTACCTTGTGCCTCCACTTCTGTGCATGAGGTACCCAGGTGGCACTTTGGGGTTCTCTACTGAAAATGAACTCCATTGTTCTCTGTAAAAATATTTTTATATCTTAATCTTAAAATAATTAGTATATTGAATAGGTACATGGAAAATTTAAAACTAGGTTTACATCCCACTGAATGGTTGAAATGTTTTAAATTTTTTTCCAAATCTTATATCAACCATTAAAAAGCTAAATAACTGTAACAATACCATTGAAGAAAATGAGATAACTGTTTTCATTCTACAAAATGACAGCCTCCTAATGAAAACAAAATTCTTATTTAGTTGATTATAAAATTTAAAATCTTTCCCCTAGATTTTCATTTCTCGTAAGTCCTTTCACCGGTATGCAATTTTTTGTGTGCCATTTTTTTTCTGTATAATTTTTCTTGAAGCTGAGTGTCAACATTAGCATTTTTTGGCCCTTGCTGAAGCAGACATTTGGGTTAATGCTGCTGCTGGCTTTGTTTCAGTCAACTGAAGAACTTTGACTGTAATTATTGGGATTACTTTAATTTAGAAAAGTGCCAGTCCTTTTTGTGAGCATGATTTATTCTTGCATAAATCAAATTAAGAGTTTTTATGGCTAGCAGACCCATCTTCTTGGCTTTTTAATTCTTGGATGCACTATTACTTTGAGAAGAAGGAACTGGAAGAAAGGACACAGACATACCATTCAAGATGAGGCAGCTTCAGTTCTGGACATCTTTGTCACCAGCTGACCCACAGTTAACTGGTTGGAAGATTCTTGCGGACCTTTCCTTTCAATGGCAGAAGTGATTATTTTTTGTTGTTTATATAATTCATCTTTTTTGACAAGAAGATCCCGGAAAAAAAATTTTGTGCATAAACTCATTTTGCATTTGTTTTAGGACATTTAGAATATTCCTGTCTTTGAACATAACATGTTTTAGAAACTTACTCTATTATTAATTTTTTTAGTGAGGAAAGTATTGTTATGTTTAGCTTGTAGAATTCTACTTGAATTTTTTTGGGGGAAAATGGATGGGTTACAGGAGGCATTTGTCTCAGGTTTTGCTATACATCATTGTAACAGTACATGGTTTGCTAATTTTTCATGCATGCTTTTGAAATTTCTACACATTTTGCAACACAAGCTTTCTGGAGTTTAACAAAAGGGATGCAAATTGTTGCAACTTTAAAATATGATTGTTAAAAATATAGGATTGTTAATTTTTTATCAGCAAATATAAAATTATCTGTGGATAGGATTTTGACAGAAGATAATTGTATCTATTTTACTATAGAATTAATAAGAGATAAATAGTTTTTGAATTCCTGAAAAATGATCAACTTATTAAAGTAGATTTTAGTCATTCCTAATGAGATCACAAGCATTTGATAAAAATATTTGTAAGCATATAGAATTCTTTTCTGCTTTTTTGCATTTTACAGTGACTACTATCCTCAAAAAAATAATTTGATTGTTATTGAAAGCTTGAATTTAAATAATGAATTTGATTGTCTTGGCTGGAGGTTTCAAGCATTGCTTTGCCAATATTGAGAGCATTGTTTCTCAAGCATTATTTCCCACCTAAGGATCCTCTTTAGACTTTTTAAAACTTTCTTCAATGAAATTTTAATATGATAGATATACTGTATATCTCTATATATACATTATATACTAAATGTATATATGCTTAATTCATGTAAATTATATTTATATGGATTAAAAATATATAAATAAATGTGTAATGTCTAAAGTTGTTTCCCCTCCCCGCCCCCCACTGCTCTAGCCTCCACATATTATTTGGGGGGGGCAATATTGCTCCATTGAAAATGCATGTTCTAGAATAGATTACACTCAGTCCTGAAGTAAGATGGGTATCAAGCCAAGAAACCACGGCCCCCTTCTTTTTGTTGCTAAGTAATGTAGAGGATATATAGTTTTCTTACTTACAACATTAGGCTTCCTTGTCATATTATTTTACTTCATAGTGCTAATTAGTATTTGCAACTTATCATTCAAAGGGAAAATAATGACAGTCCCTTCGGATAAAGGGGCTTTCAGAGAGCACTAATTTGGCTGGATATCACTGGATTGGACATTTCAGATGACCTTATTTTCTTCTACTGCTAAGAAACTGGAGAGAGTAAGGAATTTCCCAGTCTGGATTTGGCTCACATAGTATATTAATTTAATATCTGGGCTAAATCTAAAAGCCCACTGATACTGAATGATTACATAACTGCCAGCATCAGAGACAAATAAAAGTTTTCTTGTATTTAAAACCACAGATGCAGTGTTTTAAGGTCACCAGCCTATAGTGACCTATAGTCCTAGTGATGGTGCTCGGTGACTTGACAAGAAGGAAAGTGTGTCTACAGGTCGGAGCTCTGCAGCCCTAGCTACAACTCAGAGCCAGCCTCCAGCAGTCCTGGGGTGGTTTCCCCAGCTGTGATGAAATGGGGTTTGGTTTTGAGGGTCTGTGAGACTTAACAGTGGAGGCTGATTGACACTGGTTGGTTTTGCTGCGGTTCTTAAGTTTATTCTTTGTTGAAAGGCTAGGGAAATATTTCCCATCCTCTGGCCTTGGGCCTTTAGTCACAAGCCAGGAGTTCCCCAATTGCAGTAATAAAATACATACATTTTCCCTGCACTTGAAGATATGGCTTTGTCCTTCTAACTGTTACAGCTGGCTATGGATGATTTCAGACTAATTACAGTTTTCTCACCTAGACTAATAGCTCTAATGTAGAATTTATTAATATCTACTCTCAGGTAGAACCCATAAGCTTCTGAGAAATGGAAACTTTGTATATACCCTAGAGGAAATTTAGCTTGTTGCAAATTTAATGCCCTGTTGTACTGTAATGAGATGTTTTATTTTTCTTGAGTGCTTCTATAATTTATACATAGGACTCTTTGAACCAGTTTCAAGTAGTAAAAAATATACAGTTACAGACTTCTTTGACTTGTTATTGCAACTTGGAACTTTTTTCATTTATTGTATAGTTGACCTGTGCAAATTTAACAGTGTAGTCCCAGTATTTACTAAGTGATGTAGAGTAATCTGTAATTTTTCTGAGACTTGGATATGTTCAGAGTTCTAGAAGTCTGGGGTACAGAAGAATGTCATGCAGTGAGCAAGGTCATCCATCTACTCAGGGTCTGCTGCCCACTGTCCCTAAGTTATCCTATATTCTTTGTTGCTTACACGTGGGGAGGAAATTATATGAGGGAGGGATCCATGAATTTGGGGAGTGACAGATGTCTCTTGCTCTTCTAATTACATGTATCAGCTCTCTATTGTAATTGTTACTATTTCTGAACACTAGTAATTCTTACCACCAACTGGAGATCCCAGTATGGCCCTCATGAGAATCGCTTCCATAGTGATAGAGTTGTGTCAGAACCTCAGGTGTGTCAGGGCAGGAAAGAAACCAACTTGAATGAAGCTTGAAATATAACAATAGAAACAAAAGTCCTTACATTCTTATTAAATATGTTCATATATTCAGTGTTGCCATATTATAGGAAGATATTTAAATGGAGAGAATGACTTTTTAATTAAGTCCTTGCAGTTAAATAAAGAACAATAGTGTAAAGGATTTGAGAACAATTTCTTTCCTCCTCTCTAATTTTCTCCTCTATCAGCTAATCCCTTTAGCTTATAAATTTTCTTCTGGAACATAAAACAACCATTTCTGAACATAATCTAGCCAGCTCGTGACAAAAATAACATGCATTACAAATAATGGGGTCAGAAACAAATCCTGCTTTGTGCTGCACTTTGTTCCCCCCATCATCTCCCACTCTTGTCACTCTTTCCAATGTCCCTGACACTCCCCAGAACCCACAGAAATGTCATCTTCTTAACTCCGCCTTCTGGGATGCTACTAAGCCATAATATGCCCTATCTTTCATTCCTGAGAAGCACGTGTTGATATGTCTGAGGGGTGTTTTGTGGATTAGACAAGAAGAGAAAAAGAACTCCACGCAGAAGAGCCCAGCATAGGGAGCATGGAGCCCCCACCCTGGGTCTCACTGGCCACTGGCGAATGGCTGAGCACGCCATCTGCTGTGGTTCATTGATTCCTCAGCTGGACAATGGTGGGGTTTTCCTGGATCACACACCCCAGCTCTAAAATTGTGAGTCTTAACACATTCTTTTGATCTTAGTCACTCTGTCATTTATGCAGCTAGGGAGCCCCTGCACGACCCAGGGTCTGGTGCCATCTGCGTTTGGTTTCATAGCACCATTCAGATTGGGCGGCAAGGTCATGGTTACAGGCTGCTGATACGAGTGGTTCTAAGCCCTTAGAGTTCAAGGATCCGTTTCAGACCCAAGAAATGTGGGAGGGACATCTTAAAAGATTTCATTGCATTCCTACATGTTACATACACTCTTTATTTTATGATGTTTTCTGTAGAATACGAACTGTCTGCAGACCTGGCCAGGCTTTCTTAGATACTCCTGAGGGTACCTGTTAAACATTTAGCTGTCCCTCTTATTATCTTCATCAAGTGTTCCCTCCCCAATATTGCACAGCACAACCTGCTCAGCTCAAAAGTTCTCTCACACTTATTCCCAGAAAATTTTGCCTCTTCAGTTGGTGTAAAAATTATTATACATGATAGTGACCATATTTGGGAGCATGCTTGGAAAGGGCATATAGCATCTTGGCTGAGAACCTGTACTAGAGGGAGAAGTGGTTCCCAGGGTACTCAAATCAATAGCATCAGTTGCATATCACCTGGAACGTTCTAGAAATGCAAATTATCAGTCCCTCTCTCTGCATTCTACTGAATGAGAAACTCTATAGTTGGGGATAATGCAATATGTGTTTCAACAAGCTCTCCAGGCCAGTCTGATGCACACTAAAGTTTGAGATCCATTGTATTACAAGAATTATTTCCATACATATATGCAACTGGGGAAGTAGGCATGGAGCTGGGTCTTTTTAGTCTGCCATGTGCAAATTAATCTCAGTAAAACATTTGGGTTGATCACAGCAGATTTTGGTTTTAGGAAGTGATCCTCAAATTCTGGCTGCATGTCAGATTCAGGCTATTCAACAATACACGTTCTTGTGTTTCATCCAGGATATTGTAATTCCGTCTCGGTTGGGGCCTAGCAGCCCGTTTCAAACAGACAGCAACCCTGCAAAGTGTTTGTGAATTATTGCTCAGCCCTGTGCTTTGGAGTGGGCGCTGGAATCACCTGGAGGGCTTCCTTAACCAGATCCCTGGCCCTACTCCAAGAGATTCATGTTCCGGAGGTCTTGGATGGGACCAAGAATTTGCATTTTCAGACTTTCAGATGATGCTGGTTCTTGGCCCTCAGCACTGATCTAGAATGCTGTAATGCCATCATCTGAGCTCCCAAATATGTGTCATATTTTACTTACATGACCTTACTATAAGTTGTAGTAATTTTCTCCAAGTCTTCTATTTATTTTGATTTTCTTTTCAGTTTTTGAAATAGAAATATATTCATGTAAGTAAAAAATATTTTAAGTAAAAAAGGACTCTCTTTGGGTCCACAGCCACTGATTTTTCCTTCCCAGAGCAACTAATATTACATGTAAATTATGCATATTTTCAGTGATGTTTATGTTTATAGAGGCATACATATATAAATACACAGACTGAACCTACTTTTTAATTAAAATGCTAGCATTCACTGATCAGTACCTTGCTTTTGTCACCTGACATATTGTGTGAATACTTCCATTTCAGTACACGGAGAGCTTCCTGATTCTTTGGGGTAGCTGTATAGTACTCATTGTGTGAATATCCCAGTACCTGTTTAAACAGTTTACTACTGATGGGCATAATTGAGTTTCCAATCATGTAGTCCACAAATAAACCAAAGAGCAGACACTGAAAGTCCAAAAACCTCCCCTTGGAGCAAATTGCCCTATACTCTTCTTTAGTTCCTGAAGAGATCAGTTTTTGGAATTATCCAAAAAATTATATTCCTATTGGACAAAGCTTATTTTTGATCAGTATGGAATATAATTTAAAATTTTTTTAATGTTTATTTATTTTGAGGGAGATAGAGAGCACATGGGGGAGGGGCAGAGAGAGAGGGAGACCGAGAATCCCAAGCAGGCTCCACGCTGTCAGTGCAGAGCCTGACATGGGGCCTGAACTTACAAACTGTGAGGTCATGACCTGAGCTGAAATCAAGAGTCTGATGCTCAACCAGCTGAGCCACCCAGGTGCCTCAGCATAAAGTATAATATTTTAAAATTGTCATTAAAATATTAAGTGACAGGTTTTACTGGGTAAGGAAGAGTAGAGAGTAATATATACTGTGCACACCTTGGGGGCCGGGCCTCTTCACTTACATATTCTCAATCTCAGTCATTAGAAGGCAACGCTTTCAATAGATATGATCATGATTTTTCAAAGAAGTAGCATATGTCTCAGAGAAACGGAGGTCTGCAGCTGGTAAATAGTGGAGCGAGTTAACACACTTCTTACCACGCCAGCACACTGTGCTTTCCCCCATGACCGTGTCCAGTTCAGTGGTGTGCGCAGGACCACGGGGGTTCACTTCCAGACTTGGCGCTTCTACACTGTGTGGGCCTGGAGCGCTGAGGGCCAGGCCAGAGCAGGGTGAATGGGTGACTGAAGTGCCTGAAGCAGGCCTGCAGGAGCAGCTCACTCTTGGAGTCATGACCAATTGCTCTGTGCACATAAGACGCTGACCCTGAGTTTTCTCATCTACAAAATGCGGATAAAAATCCTACCTCATAGGGGTATTTTCCCTTTTATGAGGATTAACAGAATTTACACATATAAAGTATTTCAAAGTGCTGGCCTACAGTAAGTTCTAGTTAAAGTTAGTTATAATTCAAGTTCAGCTTTCTGATTCTTCACTTACGTAGAACAGTCATAATCCTGCTTCAATCAGTGGGACTTTGGAGGCTAAAAACTTTTTTTTAAGAACAAAGGAATATTTTTATAGTTTTTTATGAGCTTGCTTTCGTGACCTAACTCAAATAGGAAGATCCTGACATCTCCTTTAAGGTCATCATCTTCCAAAGAGGTCCCCCAACAGACCACCGTCTGGGCACCGAGGTTGGCTTCTATGCCGGGGGCACAGGGCTGGACAGCAGGACTCTGGCAAAGACTGGACTGCCCAAGGGGTCAGGCCAGGGGCCAGCGTTCTTGTGACTCAAGTTCTGTTTTCTTCCCCTTTGGAGGCAGGAGGTGGGATGGGGGAATCCCAACTCTTATTTAATGTCAGCTTTTATCCAGCTCCTATTGAGAATTCCCTCCTTCCCACACTTCCTCCCACTCAATACCCAAAAATATTAATGCCTGAGAAGTAAAGTGAATTCTGAGGCTTTTAAGTAAGTACTTCAAAAATGTCTGTCATGTGCCTTTATGTATTTGTAAATTGTTTAAAATATGACAAGGCTGGTGTTTTTGTGTAGATGGTGATAAAGTCTAATCGCTGTTATTATCTTATATATGCTGTTGGGAACCAAGACAAACTGATTTGTGGTTAAAACTGTTTAATCGATGTTTTTAAGGCATGTCTTTTTCTCCAAGAATGAATGTGTCTTCAGACTGCATGACTAAGTGAACATTTGAACTTTAGCATTTTTGTTTTGGATAGCAGAAAGTGAGCTCAGCGAGCACTGTATTCTGTAGGTACATATCCTGGAATGTGCGCATGAACCTATACCTCATGAATTTTAATCTTCCTAATATATCATGTTGGTTAAGCCTCTATCAGTGTGTGGGAGTGGCACGAAAGATCAGTTTGTGACTAACAGCCTCTTCCATTGTGTGCATCTGGGAAGACAGTCCTCGGGCTCCGGATTGCAACTCTCATTGTGTTTATGACTAGGCACTTGAGAACATTTTGTGATCTAGTGTTCAGACCCTTCTGAAAGCCTTTGCTTGGGAAACACATACCCAGGCCCGATGACTGCCTCTAGGCTGGCCTATCTGTGACTGGTGCTTTTGGTGCTTCTCAGATGTGTTTTCTCTCACCCTTATTGTGTATTTCTAGTTTAGTCTGGGAGAACAGCTGCACCAGCATTCACTTGGGAACAGGGCTTTGCACATGCCTTCTGTACCTAGAATGGTGCTATCATGAGTATCTTCGGTGGTTTGATAGATCATATCATTCATGGTGGTGAGGAACCTGTCTTATTGTTAACAGACGGCTCACATGTAAGACTCAACAAAATGTCTCTCTAGGGCATCATGGCATTATTATCAGTGTTAATGGCAACCATCTCTGTTCTCTAGGCCAGTGGTGTCCACCCTGTTTTGATCATATATTCCATTAGTAAAAAATCAGCACATGCACTTATATAGGAGTGGTGGGGTTTTTTTAAATTTTTTATTTATTTGAGAGAGAGAGCTGGGGAGGGCAGAGAAACAGGGAGAGGGAGAATCCCAAGCAGGCTCCATGCTGTCAGTGCAGAGCCTGATTGTGGACTCAACCCCATGAACCATGAGATCATGACCTGAGCTGAAACCGAGAGTTGGATGCTGAACTAACTGAGTCCCCCAGGCGCCCCAGCAGTGGTTCTTGACAGGGATGGGTTCCCCCTGGGGGAACAATTGACAATGTCTGGAGACACTTTGTTATAGCTGGGGAGGGGACATATATTGACATTTAGTGGGTGAGGCTAAGGATGCTGCTAAACATCCAAATGCACAGGATGTCCTCCTAAAAGATTGTCTGGTCTACAAAGCTAATAGCACTGACATTGAACAATACTGGTATACAGGTTGAACCATTTGAAACTGCACACAATTTCTAAGTATACATATAGGTTGAACCATATGAAACTGCTAACATTGTATTAGTTTCTACTTACAACAATGCCAATTTCATACATTTCAATATAATATGTGAATTAGACACACACACATATATATGTGAATGAACTACTCTACCAATAAGTTATTTACATAATAAAATTCATAAAATAGCTTCTTTTAGAGAGGTTATTAGAATAGAGAGCTTTAATATTCTTTTCTTATGTTCCTGTGGATCATTTTGCATATATTCCACCTTGGAGAATACTGCTCTAGACTTTAGTTTGTTTAATCTGGAGTTTGATGTGAGTGCCATTGATTTAGTAGAATAAAGTGCTTTGGTATAGTTGGGTTTTTTTGTGATGTCTGGGGTAACTGCTTCCTGTAGGGCACAGCTGTAGGAGTATGGGCTCTGATCTTGTCTGCCCCTTAAGTAGAGTAGTCCTACCTAGCAATGACTTCGATCTTGAGCTTCCATTTAAATTGCATATGAAGAGAGGGTTTAGTAGGTAAAATTACGCTGAAAACCGCCACACTGGACAGTGACCTTCTGAGATGTAGGGACTATCTCCTTACATAGCCCATAGTAGCTGCTCAATAAATGCTCTTTTGAATGAATTCCACAGGACACTCTGCTTAAATTGTGAAGACTTTGAGTTGAGGAAATTTTTTTCTCTTAATATCATCCTTTGAAAACATCTGATTTTCCCAAGGTTCATAGGGAGGTTTATATGCTATTTTTGCTTTGTTGTTTTGTCAGGTGGTATTTATTAAGAACTCATGTGGATGTGGGTGTGAACCCCTCTCTCTCTTTGTATTCTTAACTTTTTCTGCTATGAATATGGATTAGTGGGAAAAAAAGACTTCTGCATATACTCAAATCGTGTGCCTCTTACCGATAAAGCAGGTTGCAGAGATTGCATATCATCACATCATATCAGCAGCAATGGAGCAACATTAGACTTCCATAGGGGGCTTTTAAAAAATGCAGTTACCTGATTTGGGGTAGATCTCTAACATCAGCATTAGTAAAAAAAATTTTTTAACATTTATTTATTTTTGAGAGATAGAGTGAGACAAAGCATGATGAGCAGGGAGGGGCAGAGAGAGAAGGAGAAACAGAATCTGAAGCAAGATCCAGGCCCTGAGCAAGCATTCAGCACAGAGCCTGACGTGGGACTTGAACCCACCAACCATGACATCATGACCTGAGCCAAAATCGGACACTTAACTGACTGAGCCAGTCAGGTGCCCCACATCAGTATATTTTAAGTGGTCTCTAGGTGATTTTAGCTTTCAGTTAGAGCTGAGAACCATTGATTTAGAAGCTAAATATCATTGTTTCCTGCAACTTCTTTTTAATATAATTGCCTCACTAACACTTTATGTAAAAGGTCTTTACTATCTACACATTTAAGTGAAAAAAAATATATGAATATACATATATGTATATATGTACATATGTGAGTGTGTGCAGAAATGAGACTCACTAATAGTCCACTTTGGATTTCCTCGCATGACTGTATATTTTTTTTATAAAGCAAGAGCAAAAACAACAAATAACAGTTGTACCAATAGACATTTTTTCTTCTTCATATTAGTCTTTCTCTAAGGACTCCATTGTGGGTCTCTCATTCCTTTCCCACTTCGGTGACATAATTTCTTTGGAAATCTGTGCAAGAAAATATTAATTTGGCATTGGGGAAAAGCTGATTATCTGTCTCCTAACAGCCTCTTTAGAAAGATTCTGATGTATTCCTATAACAATGACTTTTTTTGTTTCAAATTCTTTATGGGTAAGCATGTTATATCAAAGAGCTATTTTATTACAATGGTCTGCAATAATCACTACTGACATTTTTATGAGTCACTGCAAAATTCAAAGAATGTCTCACTGATGGAATGCACAAAGAGACTCTGATGTATAGAATCAGAGTACCAAGAAAAATGTTATATATTATCGTTGCCTCCGCTGGGATGAATACAGTCTTTAAAGTTGTTACTGATTTCGCTCTTCCTACAACACTGATGAAATCATTCTATGGAACCCATTTTACTGTACTCCGATAACAGTCGATTGTATAGTCAAGAAAACTAGCTGTTCAGATAGCTCTTCTAATTTTTCTGTCACTCTGTATAGAATGATGAGTATATTTGATTTCGCTAAGAAAGGTTTACAAGTGAAAAAGTACCATTAGGATGGGAAATGTTTTCATGGCTGACTTGAGTTTTCATATTATCATGAAGAGTCAGAGCTTCTGACAAATCCCATCTATCCTGAGCTAGCTCAGCTATGTTTTACCTCTTTGCTCTTTGAGGTAATTCAAAATTTATACAGATAAAACTAAGACAGCTAGTAAAGGGACCAAAAAAAAGTCCTTTTTGTTGGGTCTTGCAGTTAACAAAATCTAATAGTTTCCATCCAAAAAGGATTAAAATTACAAAAGACAAAATCTATGCCTCCAATTTTGGTAAGCACCACAGGGCATTCAATAGGCTTTCAGAAAGTATTTAGTATTTGTTATCTCTTTCCAAAGATGTCTAATGCTGAGTTCTTTTAATATCATGTCATGTTGTCTTTCTTTAAAAGGTACTAAGTTTTTTTTAACTTCTAGCTTTTGTCTACTACTGAAACAGTGTGTGCAGTGATTTTCCCTAGTGCTCCTTGCATTTATATCAATAAACAGAATTTGCATGGATTTTCTGAGTTGCTAAAGGGTAGCTGTGGGTTGTTCATAGTGGGAATCTGATTTGAAATTCTTACATGGTTTCTGGGAGTGACAGTGATAAAATTCTCTTCTCAAGATGGATGTTTATATTTATAATAGAATCTCTGACATTTTTGCTCAACTGGGAAGCTTCTGTTTACATATATATACTATGTTGTAATTTTAGATTTAGCCAATTCCTCCTACAACTTCCCATTATTGTCCTTTGCGGTGCTATTTTTACAAAGAAATTCATGTCAGATGAAATTATTACAGGGAAAATAAAGTAAATTATATACGTTTGGTGAATATCACGATGCTTTAAATGAATAAAAACTGACAAAGGACAGTGTTTGCTGTATTTATTGAGCTTGTAGTGTTCAACTATAATGCAAAAACACCACACTATACTGGTTTAGTTCATCATGTGAACCGTATGATCATAGACTCTCATTACTTTTGGGGTGATTCACCCCTTCAACCTCGAGGGGAACCCTCATAAGAGTTTGATTCACTTAGAATTTCCCTTCACTCCAGTCTGTTTTGTTTGCTTGTTTGCCATGGCTAAACGTAGGGCTTTATTCATCAGGGAGCTTTCATGGTCCCTACTCTTTAATGGACTTTCTTCATTGCCAGGCTCCAGGATGGTGCCTAATCCGCAACCTACCTGGTCATTCAGATTGCCTGGGATGCCTGATTAAAATGGTCAGGGCTTGTTGTTGGAGACAGGATTTTAGTTAGCCTAGAAGATTGTTGTCATCAGGAGTGTGTCCCCTAACTTATTTGTTCCACTATGCCCATCTCTAGGTAGACCCAGAGATGACCAAAATAGTAGGGATGGGAAAAAGAAAGGGTATGCCACAAGGAAATGGATTTTTCAGTCCTTTGTGGACACAGGAGTTCCATAGCATCCCTCCAATTTAATACAGAAAAAGACCTGGCCAAAATTTTGTACTTTTTGAATAGTCCAATGTGAGTTTATACACATTTACTGATGTATACATTTGTTTTTCAATAGCTGCAGGGCACCTGGGTGGCTCATTCAGGTCACGATCTCATGGCTCATGAGTTTGAGCCTCACATTGGGCTCTGTGCTGACAGCTAGCTCAGAGCCAGGTGCCTGTTTCAGATTCTGTGTCTCCCTTTCTTTCTGCCCCTCCCCCACTTGCTTTCTGTCTATCTCTCAAAAATAAATAAACATTGAAAAAATTTAAATAGCAGCAATTTGTTAAGCACCTGGTAGGTCTAATCACATTCTTATTTAATGCTACAATAGCTTTTTCTTATGGTGGTGACAGAAATAGTCCATTTAAAAAATTACGTACTAGATCATTTATCTAGGAAAAAAGGTCTCTGACAAATTACTTTTGGTAAATAAATGTTTTAATTTACAAAGCTGTTTTGTACAAATGTACTTGTGTGTACACCAGGCAAAGTTGTAAAAAAACTTTGAAACGGGCAAAAAATAAGTACTAGGTATCTTTTCATTGGAATATTAGGTGATGCCTACTGTCTTCTTCCAAGTCATGTAATTCTCGAGAGGTCTGTATCTTTCATTGTCTTTACAATGGGTTGCAGAAAACTGATAGTAAGGCAAATAATTTTTGTCTCATGGAGACGCAATTGACACTACCACCCATCTTCTTGGTCAAAGAGGCCTGTTTAGTGTCTAGTAGTTCATTTCAGCATTCCAGATTGCTTATGTATGTGTCTGCTCTTTGACCTGGTTGTAACATCCTGCTGGTTCCTTCATTAATTTAATGACTTCCATAAAATCTTCAAAACATGTTCTTTTATATTCGTGTAAGAATCATTTCAATCTTTAAAGAGATTATCCTCTAACTCCTACTATTCTTACAAAGCCTTATGAGGATATGTAAAATGGTCATTTTTATCTGCATTTAACAGATGGGAGAAATTTGGTCAGTGGATTGGATTAGTAACCTCTGATCGTCCAGATGATCTGAATGAGTATTTAGGAGCTTCTGATTATGCTAGATCATAGGGTCGGGAACTAAGCAGTCTAGAGTGGAGGCTCTGGCCATAGCCAGCCAGGAGGCAGAAATCCAAAACCTGGGTCAAGGATGGAAAGTCAAGTGTCGAAGATTTAAACAAATAACAGTTGAGGAATATAGGGCAGATGAGTGAAAAGTTTGAATCTAGGAAATGCTAGACAGCAAGGAGCCCATGATCCAAGCAGAAACCTGACCAGAAAGCATGCATTGCTTACAAAAAAAAAAAAAATGTGTCTTCATAGGAAGCCTTAGCAGGCTCTGTGTGTTAGAAGCATTTTGTGGTCCTGTGTCAGCAGGAAACAACCCCAGCCTGGGTATTTAAACTAAGCACAAAATTGGAAGCACCTGGCCCAATGAAGGAGCTTCGGGGTTGAGGCAGGCAGTGACTTCTGTAGAGGAGGTAGGGACAATGGCCTTCAGCTGGGCTCAGCTGCAAAGAGTTGCATTGATTTTTAGCCATGTGGTTTCTTTCAGAAAACTGCACACATTCCCCAAGTCCCCATGGAGCTGACATTTCTCACCACTCTGATTAATCAAGCTGTGTTCAAAGTGGAAAAAAAAACCTTTCCTGGCCAAACTATTCTTAGCCTCTTGATGGTAGCAGCATTATCTGGTCTTTGGTTGTTTTGTTTTTGTTTTCCCACTTGAAATTATTCCTGAAGTTACGTTCACTCCCATTCTCATTTGGAAGCAAGTTGGGTATTTGGTAGCATTCATTAACTGCTACAAAGAATCAGGAAATGGTGATGTTTTGGAAATGATTCAGGAAAGGCTTTGTAACTACTTTTTGGGTAGGACCATCTTCAGATAAAGGCAATCCTTCTCACAGCTTTGATCAATTATATTACAAAGGAAAAAAGTGATTCCAGGGTAGGCTCCGCATGGCTAATAAGAAAACTGTTTAAAACTTAAGAGGTTAAAGTAATTTGGGTATTTTATTCCATACCATTTTCCAATGATGCTCCCTGCCACCATTTGACATTAATCTCTAATTTTAACTATGAGATCTTGCAAAGATAACTCATCAAGATTACAAATGAACTTTAATCAGGCCTGTCATAAATTTACTAATTATTTTTTATGCTCAGATCTTAACCTCTGCTCAGAACTCCAGGCTTTATTTAAACTCTAAAATACTTAATACAAGTATGATTTTTCTCCCACAGTCTACTGTAATCAAGAACCTCATTAGACACATTAGCTTTTTGCATTACATAACATGTAATACAAATGATGGTAGTCTCTGGATGAGATATTTTGAAAAGTTACTTGCTGTAGGCTATAACTCATTTTTAAATTGATATACTGTGAGGGGCCCCTGGGTGGCTCAGTTGGTTAAGTGGCCAACTTCAGCTCAGGCCATGATTTCCTGGTTTATGGGTTCGAGCCTACATCAGACTCTGTGCTGACAGTTTGGAGCCTGGAGCCTGCTTCAGATTCTGTGTCTCCCTCTCTGCACCTTCCCCACTTGCGCTGTCTCTCTCTCTCAAAAATAAATAAACATTAAAAAGATTAAAATGATATACTGTGATTTAACTCATGAGGCAGATTCATTAGAACTCAGAAGATGTAAACATACTGGAAGTCTCTGACAAAGAAACAAAATAATCCTTATAGTTGATACCTGAAGAAAATGATAAGTACATGATTATTCACAGGCATGATTTATATTGCCCCGAACAGATGAAACTTGGTTGTACTCACTAAAGGGCTATCACCACTTTTAATTTTGAAATAATGGATTTTGTAGAAAATAGTGGCTGGTTTGCTGCAGAAACATAGTGCTTCTGATACAGTGGTTAGCTGGGTTGTGAATCAAATTTCAAAAAACAAACAAACATAAATCGAAGACAAAATTGCAAAATGGGAAAATGACCAGAACTTTTGGGTTAGGTATAAATTTAGAGAATTTGAAACATGTGTAATTGGTCTATTAATATCTAAAAACTGTTTTTCATTTTCCCCTTTACACAGCGGTCATGTTTTACAAGTTTTGAGAAGGACACATTTTCCGTTTGTCAGTCATTATGATTTAAGTGACAGCAGTGGGCAGAAACACTGTAAGTACTCAGGAAGTAATACAAAATATGGAAAAGCCTGTGATGGCAAGGCAGAAAAAATGGACAAAAAAATCAGAGGAAGAAATATTAAGAGATTGTTAGCATACAGAAAATTACATACAAATTGGACAGGCATCTATAAAGATATCTTGGTTGAAAAATTTTTTCAACTTTGTTTTACTCCTTTGAAATACCTCTTAATTTCACAGTTTCTTTTTATCCCTGTGCAGGTTGGAATGAGCATAGGATTTGAAATCAATAGACCGAAGCTTGAATCTTAGGCTCACTATTTTCTATCTAGTTTTTTGATTTTGTGAGTGTGCTTGGACTAACACTGCTGAAATGGAGACCCGTAATCAGAACACAACACCTTATCACTTCACGACAAAGACGGTTCAGCAATCTTGCCCCTGTAACTCATCATTCCTAATCCTGCACACACACGCCTGGGGCTTTGATGGCATCCAGTTTTGTTTTGTTTTGTTTTTTAGTTTAAAGGAGAGAGTCCTTTTTAAATGTTCATTTATTTTGAGAGAAAGAGAGAGGGAGAGAGAGACTCCCAAGCAGGCTCTGTGCTGACAGCACAGAGCCCTACACAGGGCTCCATTCTGGCGAACCGTGATATCACCACCTGAGCCGAAATCAAGAGTCAAATGCTTAACCGAATGAGGCACCCAGGTGCCCCCATATTTTCCCATTTTATCTTCATGATTCTTTGCCTTTGTTCTGACCATGGTGGGGTATAATAAAAATCAACACAAGAATATAAGCATGGTAGTGATTCAGTCCTTTTTATCCTGTATCCCAGTGCCTAGAACACTAGGTATGGCATATACATTTGTTGGCTTATGTAGAGTTGGAATAGTGGGATGGATGCCCAGGCTTGTTCTTAATAGGTAATTGTCAAATCTTATCCTATTTGAGAATCCCTTTAAAGACACCAGAATTTATAGAGGTACCTTTCCTATTGGTAAAATGAGGGGTCAGAACAAAATAAATTTCTCCAAGATGTTGGGCAGTTCAGTTAATAGGAAATGATTTCTCCCCCCTGCAAACACCTGTAACAAATTTTAATTTATCCTTCCCTTTTATTAATTGTCCAGTCATGGTTGGACTATAAGCTTCTGCAATGCAGGCACTTTGTGTGAACATGGATTGCACTTCCTAAAGCACCTGCCTGGAGGCTTAACTATGTAAGACACTCTGGGAATTTTTTAGTGAGTATCTGGATAGACCTCATCTGATATTGCAAAAAAAAAAAAAAAAAAAAAAAAAGGCCCCAAGACACACAAGTAACTTTGTCAGCCTCTTTACTAGAGACTGTCATGACTTACTGTCTCACCCAAGACATTGGGTCTGAGCCAAGGGTACCCCTTAGCTCCTTGGATGTTGTAGCCTTGCTTTTCCTTATTCTCCGTAAGCCTATAACAAGGAGGGAGGTAAAGGCAAGATTCTCTTACTGTATTCTCTAGCATCTACTTTTTATGAGGGAGAAATTTAATTTCCCATCCCCAGGGCAAGAGGGAACTGGGTACAAAAGGGGCTGGGAAGTGAGCCAAGGACAAGATGGGGAAGCCATCTAGCAAAACTGGGACTGGGTCCTTTTATCCTTTTGGATCAGTTGTGAATTATCAAAATGCCTATGGGCATTGTAAGCCAGATTTGCACGTTGACTCGGATAATTAAAAGCTGTTTTCAATCAACAAATTTGTATTCAAGCCACTGGTAGTCTTCAGGTGAAAATAGCCTTCCTGTTATTAAGGTTAATTAGTGTGTGCGCTTATCTAGGAAGCTGAAGGGATTGGTTTCACACACAGTGGAACTGGGGTTTGGGAGGAAGGAAGGGGAAATCAAATAATGACTGGTCTCTGGGAGTCAGCTAGGCCACTGATGCAGCATATCCCAAACAGGCATGGCTGATTGTAGGCCTCCCTTGGGGCGCACGTTCTCAGACATCTCCCCTGGAGGTTCAGACCCAGGGATTCTGTGGTAGGGATGGGAACCTGGATTTTTAACAAGTGCCCCAGCTGATTCTTATAATGGGGGAAGTGCGTGAAAACCTGCTGAGAGCCTATTCCTAGGACTTTAAAGAACCCAGTTTGCAGCGGTAACCAGAGAGCCTATGGCTGGGATGGAGTCTGGAAAAAACAGCAATAGTGTAACCTTTTCAGGTCACACTGCATGTATCATTTTCTAGAGCATAGGAGCTTGTTAGTTTTCCTTTATGACATTTGGTGGTATGCACCATGTTATTTGCAGATAGAAAAGTAAGTGACTTTTACATAAATTATTTGGTGACTATAGCGGAAACTTCTGGTGAGAGTGAGGTAAGTTTTTTCATGAGTTCTTTCTTGTCCCAGGCTTTAGATTTATGTTTGACTCAGGTGACTTCTAGGGTGGTGTGGTGGTAAGGTATTTTGGCTACTCTTCTTTAAAAAATTTTTTTAATGTTCTTTATTTATTTTTGAGAGACAGAGAGAGACAACGCGAGCAGGGGAGGGCAGAGTGAGAGGGAGACACAGAATCTGAAGCGGGTTCCAGGCTCTGAGCTCACTGTCAGCACAGCTTAACCAACTGAGCCACCCAGGCTCCCCTTGGCTACTCCTATTAATTCCAAACATTGATCACATTTTACTTTGTTCTAGGACTTTGCTAAAGAAATGAATCATGGCCCTTAGGCTTCGTGACTTCCCTGAGATATAGTATTATTCGTATTATGCTGAGATGGGAATGAGGGTTCAGAGAGGTTGAGCAACTAGCTTCAGGTTGGTTACACAGCTTCTGATGTGGTGGTTCTCTGGCTTGCTTTTAACCAGTAGCCTCTACTGCATGCCGAAGAGTAGATCTCCAGTGCTTGGTCCCTGTGTAGCCTTGGCAGGCCTCTTCATTGTTGGCTTATGCAGAATGCACCTCTCTTCATTTCTTGTTAAAAACCATGTTATGTATTGGTATATATTTTACAACTTAACAAAGTACTTTCAAATGTAAGATTCTGTGTGACGCCAACAATCCTGAGGGTCAAGTTGTGTAAGAGAAAACAGAGTCTTAAAATGTTAATGACTTGTCTAGGGTCCCAGTCACAATTATTTTTTATTTTTTCTTCTTAAAAATTTAGGTAAGCTTTTGGTGTAGGCAATACACGTGACACAAAGTGTGTGTGTGAAAGCCACCTGCCTTTTTCCCCTGCATGTATTCCTGACATGGGGCTTCCTTCCCCAGAGGCGACTGCAGGGCCTGAAACCACAGCTCTGTGGACCCTAATCTTGTGATGCCCCCCACTGCTCCATGGCTTGCTGCCCACAGAAACTTCGGTGTCTCCTGTCTGGATTTATTGCTGCAAAGTTTGGTCAGTTGAGTGCCTAATGGTTTGAAAGACTGTCATAGTGTATTCCTAAAGATAAAACAATGTAGTGCTTCTTGCTTTGCCAAATCTTTTCTCACCATCTCTACCCCCTGCCACCAGGCACTGACACCCCAAACAGGTCCATTTAGTGTCACTGAAGTTTATCATCAGAGTTTTTCTTTCCTAAATATGAGAGGGGAATAATGCCATTCTTAAACCTCTGTAACAACTGCAGACCTTGGGAAACGTGGGCCACAGAGAGAGTGTTGGAATAGCACTTCTCGGGGTTTGCATCCACCAGTGGTGTGTACTTTTGGGCAAGTTGTCTGATCCACTCTGACCCTCCGGTTCCTCATTTGTGAAATTGGTAGGATTGTGAAGATGACCTGGGACCACCAGAACAGGTCCTGGCTCTCCATACCCATCCCCTCAGTCATACAAAGCTGTGTTAGAAGTAGCTTCTCCTCCTGTTTTGACAAAAGGTGCTTGATAATTTTTCTTTTCCAGAGCCACCCTTCCGAACATTTGACTTAAGACCATGCATTAGTCTCTATGCTCTTACGGGAAGTGTGTCTTGTTCCGTGTTGTGGAATTAAGCCCTTTGACTATTGGATAAAGTGACCTTGTACATTTCACCTCCTCCTTGGCTACCTGAAGTAGGTTGCTCCCAAATTCCCAATTAATCTTGATTCTTGTGCCCTACTTATTACATTATCCCTGTCCTAGCAAGCCTCACTTTGAGCACTGACTGCACTCAGTACGGACTGGCAGATATGTTGGCTTCTTTGCTCGATGTTCTCAATCTCTCCCATTTAGGTTGCAAGCTCCCTAAAGGTAGAGGATATATTGATTAAAAAAGTTTTTTTAATGTTTATTTATTTTGAGAGAGAGAGAGAGTGCGAGAGAGAGCGAGAGAGCACCACCTGGGGAGGGGCAGAGAGAGAGAGGGAGACAGAATCTGAAGGAGGCTCCAGGCTTTGAGCTGTTAGCAGAGCCAGCCGTGGGGATTGAACTCATTAACTGTGAGATCATGACCTAAGCCAAAGTCAGCTGCTCAACCGACTGAGTCATGCAGGTGCCCCTAGTATATATTAATTTTATTCACAAGTGTTTATCCAGCACAAGCACAGTGCTTGGAACATGTGGGTCCCAATTATCTTTACCAATGTTAACGACACATTATTATCTTTCAGTGTTTGACAGTTGGTTTGCTTCTAGTTTTCTGTTTGGCTGCTTTGACTTCTAACTATAAGCAAAACTGAACAGGAGGAAAGAATTTCTCCAGTCCTATTGCTGTAGCCATGAATCCTGTAGCCATCTCCTTTGAGAGTAGAACTTGGCATTGTTAAGGGACCGTGGTGTTTCTGAACTGCCCTGCTGGGCATTATCTATCACTCATTTATTTTGAAAAATTATATCTGTCATTCTACAGGGCTGGGAAAGGCCCTATGTAAGGCTGATGGTCCTCTTTGTGGATATATTGCTTTCTTGTAAAATCTGCACTTTCATTTCAAACCAGCCCAGGCTAGACTCTGTTTAATGTGTGGAGGCTGGAACCACTGGGGAGCATTTATGGCCAATGCTTCCTGCAGTTGCACTTTATTCCCTGAGTAATAAGAAAACTGGCAAGTAGTTGATAAGTTGATTTAATCATTTTTCCCTTGTTTGGCCTATGAGGTCAGCTGCTCTCTGAAAATGTTCATATCTGTATCACCCCAGAATGTCTAGCCTAATATGTTACTTTTGTAGGTTCCTAGTCAGAATGTTTTGAATAATAAATAGTACTAGTCTAGTATTCTCATTTGTTATTAAACATGTTTAGCTTGAAGCTCAACATCTTTACATTTATTTAATGAGAAGTCTTTTTTTTTTTAATTTAGTAGTGTTTTTTAAAAAAATTATGTTTATTTTTGAGAGAGAGCGACAGAGCTCAAGCTGGAGAGGGGCAGAGAGAGAAGGAGACACAGAATCTGAAGTAGGCTCCAGGCCTTGAGCTGTCAACACAGAGCTTGATGTGAGGCTTGAAGCCACGAACTGCGAGATCATGACCGAAGTTGGACACTTAACCAGCTGAGCCCCCCAGGCACCCCAGCAGTGTTATTTTATAGCCTGTTTAAAGATCCAGTTAGCATCCTCAACGAGGCATATAATTCTTTACAGTAAATTTTGACATTTTATATGAAATAGCTGGGGGAAGTAGCCATTTGATGTACCTTTTATTTATTTTCTGTGTTTTTAGTAAATTTTGAATTCAGTTAAGGTGACATAGTTGTAAGCAACTTAGAAACACACGTCTAGACTAGTTACATACTTCCTCCTCTGGTAGCTCTTTTTTTTTCCTGGAGCGTTTTTTATGGGTGATCTCAAAGGATGGTCACAGAGTAAGGTTGATAGATGGGGAGTGTACAGAGGACTCTCTGTTTGTTCTGTGTC
The DNA here is from genome assembly GCF_006229205.1 of Suricata suricatta. Lineage (NCBI taxonomy): Eukaryota > Metazoa > Chordata > Mammalia > Carnivora > Herpestidae > Suricata > Suricata suricatta. The sequence continues at coordinate 123,550,336 of NC_043701.1, read as the reverse complement.
TTCCCTGTTCACTTTGGAGTTGATGAAAAACCCACTCAAAAAAGCTCAGATAGGAAGGAACTTATTTTTAAAATACTAAAGGAATGGATACTGGGGAACTGAACCGCTATAAAGTAGCGTTATTACCTTGAGGAATTAGGGAAAAACCGTCAGGCAGCTATATTATCTCTTCTGTTTGTCTGAGTTATATGATCTCCACCTCGACTTCCCTCTGTTCATCTGCTTATGGTTGTATTATTATAATTTATTACTACTATTATTTATTTGACAAACCGACTTTCTTTTCATTTCCACACTGTCCCATAGAGCCTCCTCTACTGGTTACCTCCTCCACCAATGGCAGACTGACTTTGTCTCAGCATTTTTTTTAGGTCAAGTTAGACTCGCTTTGATCTAGTATCCCTCTTGGTTCCAGTCAACTCTGGGTGGATTTTAGAGCAGCTAATACCAATATAGCTACCTAGACTTCTCTCCAGGAGGAGATGCTCTTTCAAGATGCAGATGTTCTTTGAAATATGAGCACAGAGAGGCAAAGATCAGCAGTGCTAGAACTGGGGGCTGATAATCAATCAGGTGAAACCCAGGCCATATTCTGTCTGATGGGACAGAGGGCCATTTTGATTGCTTTATGCCTGAATCTTACAGCTAAGTAAATTTTGAGTGTCATTGTTTATTAGTGTTTTTTTGGGGGGGAGGATGGATTTTTATTATATCAACCTGCTGAGTTGTCTAGATATACTTTTTAAGGCTTTTCTAATTTTGTAATAACTACTTGTTTCTTACTACTACTTGAGTTGGTGCTATACATAAGACTATCTGTTAAACCAGTGTTTACCCTTCCGTGAATGCTGTGCACTACTTTAAAAATATTATACAGATGGAGTTCTAATTTTTCACAGTACATAGAAGGCAAACAGGAAAGCCTATTTAAGGGGTGGTTCATATGTTACCAGTTTGAAGCCATTTGACGTTAACATTTGTACCCATTTTTCATTTTCAACCTTCCCCCACCCCTTCTCAGCACTAATTCTTATTTTAGCCAAACATCCCTTAGTGTCCAAAGATTTGTCCCCTTCAATTTTTACCTCCTTTGCATTTTACTTTCTCAAAGAAACCTTCCAATCTCCTTCTGCCAATGGAGTATGGTCTCTTCCTTGTCTGAACACTCAAAGATCATAGCACTTATCATCCGAAAAAAAAAGTTAACCAATTACAAAATAGAATCCAGATTGGTAGTTGGCTTTTTATGTTTTAATATCCCCAAATAGTTTTTTTCAAATTAAGTAAACTCTGTCCTAACATGAGGCTCAAACTCCTGACCCTGAAGATCAGGAGTGGCATGCTTGTATGACCGAGCCGGCCAACGCGGCCCCCACCAGGTTTTAAGGTCTTGTGAGCAGTAGCCACATCTGCCGGTCTGTGCTCACCATAGCACCTCATGCCTATGTGTCTTAGTTCACTTATTGGACATACTCTGTGGGTCAAATTTTGTATAAAGGATTAGAAATAGGTAATCAAGCTGCTCTCCAGTGACTTGTCTGATGTTTTAGTCCTCATGCCATGAATTGAGACGCAGCCATTGTTTTTAACACTAAAGTGCATGATTAGAAAACTCCTCAGTGCAGGTTTTCAAGAAAAGCAGCAAGTATGAATTATTTAAATTAAAGAAATAACTGTTTTCCATATTGTTTGTATTTTTAGTTTACCTCCAGTGAACTGACCAGGTTCCCCCTCTCCAACCCCCTACAGCCTGCCATGCCTGCTGTTTGGGAGCGGTGACTGCCTTATCTAGCCCCATTTGGTCATTAGCATATATATGAAATCCAAATAATAATTTTCTTAAGCCTAATATTTCTCTGGTCTGCATCAACAGTGTACTTATTTAGTAATATTGTTATATAAAACTTAATTCCATAAAGAACTGTTTTTCCAGAGTGTTAGAAATCTTTGAAAGAATCCTCCTCCCATTAAGTTAGGAGATTAAGAATGTCTAAAGCTAGGAAATTATTGATAGCATTCTAGGCCAGCAGCAAAATCATTTTCCTTGAGTTGCAATGAATAATTGATTTTTGCTTGAGAGTTTTCCTTTCTCCTGTGGAAAGATCTTTTTGCTCTTTCCTCAGTGTGGAAATAACCCCTGGCATATATACCATGACACTTTCCCACTTGGTGGTAACTTTAACATTTGAAACCAGTAGGGTTTTTTTTTACTAATTGGATGAATATTTCTTTTCCCAGAATTTTTTATTCTTAAAACATTTGAAGGACTATTGCATTACTTGATGTAGGGGTCAAAAAGTGCTCAAGATAGGAGTGAATTTTGGTTTTCAATCCCTGCGCTGAGATGGCTGATGCAATACAACCCTATTCAAGTTTGTTTTCTGTTTTTTGTCTTTATTAACTTCCCTGTCTCTGGGGAGGTGAAGATGACCTTTTTCTACACAGGAGACTCAGGCTGATGTCTGTCTGCATGTTGTATTTAATCTAATTGATGGCAGTTAATTTAAAAGATGGCAGTTCTCTGATGTGAGTAACTTGTATCTTTGCCTGTGAAGGGTGATTTCCTTAGGAATCACTTATCATAAAGTGAGGCACCTATGCTCTTATCATGTGAGCATGGATAATTTTAGGATGGCTATTTCAGTCTTGACTTAGTAGGTCTGTGCCTCAGATTTGTTTACATTGAGGGTCAAGATCTTTAAATATCTCAGAAATTCTGTCCCTGCCAGGGACCTTTGAATCCTTGTTTAGAATGGCAAATATTCTGTACACTACTCAACTTGCACAGTGTCCTGCTGTGAAAAAAATGTTCTGTATCACTGTCCTGCTGATGGTAGGGGACATCCATCCCCTTTGTGTGAAAGGTAGGGGAAGTGGTAGGTAAAAAGCAGGGGAGCAGTGTGGTTCTGGGGGAACCTGGGTTTATCATTTCAATATTCTGCAGTGTTGACGTCTTCTGAATGTGCATACTTAGCTGAAGCCACATGTAGTCATCTGCAAATGCTTTGAAAACACATGAATAGCTATTTGCATAAACCAACTCCTGTATTAAAGGTACTCTCTATAAGATGTACTAAGCATTCGTTTTTAGCTGCTGATATCTTTTATTATGTAATTGTGGAATGGAACTTTTTTTTGTATTATGAAGCACAGGTGCATTACTGCTATTATTCTACCCCAACAATTACCTTTAGTCTTGTGGAATTCATAAAAAAACAACTTTGAGAGCTGCTGCTTCTATTTATTGGTTTTTTGACTCTTTCTCCTGGCAGATTCCCTAATTCTTCCATAATGAAAGTTAGAGCCATAGTAACAAAATACCCATCCCAAACACTTGTCAAGCATTCTCTTGCTAACAAATTTATGGGAGAAAAGAGACAAGCCAAAGTTGGAACAATTTTGATCATTTCTATTTGAATTAAAATTGGCTTGTGAGCATACGTGTGTCATTTTTCTCCAGAGTATTCAGATGGTATCCAGAACAGACACTATGTAAGACTGAGAACTAAAACACCAATCCTAAGGAAGAAGTTGGCTAAGGCTAATGAATGTTTTTTTTGCATTTTAATGAAAAAAATGTATGCACTTGGTAGAATCCTATCTCACATTATCCTTATAAAGAGAACATGATCGGTCCTACAGCTAGATAGAGGCAGGTGGTCCAGAGAATCCCAGCGAGTAGCCATGTTAACGTTCTGCCTTTCAACTACATTTCTATTTCCTTATCTGTAAAATAGGAATCATTATTTTCTTAAGAGAATTCTTACTAAGGTAAATCCAGCTGATATGCAAAAATGCTTAGCCTTGTACTTGGCACATGATAGGTAATCAATGACTATTAATTGTATTAGATCCTTTCTATGATTGGCCTCAATGAGAAGGACATTAGTGGAGGATAAAACCACATTCACTCCAGAAAGAAATTCAAAGACATATTTTGCCTTCATAGTCTTCACTCTAGAAAGTACTATGCATGTTGAAGAGATAATTTACCTTGATATATAGATGTATGCATACAGCTGTATCTTAATTATCATCTATCTGCCTACCTGCCTATTTATTTATGTGATAACTTTAATGAATAGAAATATTTTATAAGGGTGGATTTTGGTTTTAAAAATGTTATTTTGTACTAGGTAAAGGACTATTCCCAATGAGTAATATGGTTTTTTAGCCAAAAACAAAATGCTACCATAGAGTAATGGGACCATTGTCTTGTAGAATTCCTATGTCCGAATATAGTTTCAAAACCAGGGTTCACAGAAAAGGGGAATAGCTATTGCAGTGGAATAAGTACATAGCTTCCATGTACAGATGCTTGGAAAGGAGATAAGATACCTTTGGCTAAAGAAGGTCCCGATACATATAGTATGTACCATTTAATAGAACATGTATCAATTCTATGAACAACCCCTGAATGATCTTTTGTGAGGATAGTTTTATAGATTCAGCCCAAGGACAGATAATGATTTGATACTTGCAGATTTTGATCCATCGAAGTATTTTGTTTCTATCAAGCTTCTATTGTTAATAGTTTATTCTAAGGGAGCGATGTTCTTTGTCTTACAGAAAACAGCTGTAAAACCATATTGTCATTTTGATGTTTTTTGACATGCACAATTATAGACTTCTACAGTCTTTCAGTAACATGTCAAAATGAATCCCATGAGGGAAAGAACTTGATGTCTTGACTCAGGAATCCGTGAAATCTGAGTTGATGATAATAAAAAATACAAATCTTTATTCTAGCTTTGTCATTCCTGGCCATGTGGCTTTGAGCAAGTTTCTGAATTTCCTGTTTCTTAACTTCTTGATTGACAGAAAACGAGAATAACATTAGTTCTTGCCTCAAAGCCTTGTTTTAAAAACAAAGTGAATTTGCACATGTAAAATGCTTTGGGACTTGGCACATAAGAATAGCTCAGCTATTAACTGTTATGTCTTTGGATATATATGGTTCATTTTTTTAGGTTTCTTTATTTTTTCCTAGTTCTCTGTCCTATACGACAGGAGGAGTGCTCGTGCTTAAAACATACCTCTGTAAATGTGCACCCTGAAGTAGATAAGGGCAAAATGATGGTATTCGCTGCTCTATTTATGGCTTTTTAAGCTGTCAGTTGCCTAGGAGATCATTGGCAAAACTCCAGCAATAACTAGTACCATTTTATTCTATAAAGAGAGAACTGCCGCTGATCTAGTAATAACTGTTAAGCCCTGCTTGGGGAAACACCCTCGAGATCTTCAGAGATTTCTATTTCTCTTACTGTTTTATTGCCATATCTGCTCTTCACCACACTATGGAAGAATTGGCTTATCACCTCATCATAAAGAAAATACTGACTCCACTTTTATATCCAATTAACTTGTACCTGTCAAAGAAGTTGTAGTTTGTCCATGGGAGAAGGAACCCTGTGTTTTCAAATGATGTTATTAAAGGCTTCAAGGTTATATTTGTCTTTTTCTTTATCACATAATCTGCTTTAAGTCAAAGCTAATTAGGAGACATGTGAGGAGAGAATTGTGTCTTCGTGATTAGAGCGTTTCAAACCTTTGCTCTTTCTTTTGTAGGTAAGTGAACATGGCATTGGGCATTGCTCATTATGCTTCCTGTCTGGCTCTTCCTCCTGTTATCAGTTTATGGACTAAAGCTCAACAAGGCAGTTAAAAAACAAAACATTGAGATCAGGTACTTGGATACTATCGGAATGTATATTCTGAGAGAGATGGTAAGTGTTTGTTCATTTTAACTACACCTCATGATCTCATGCTGGGCACCCACTTCCTTTTCCCCCTCATAGGGAAAGTGCTGGTGTTGGTCTGGTAAGCATCTCTAGTAGGTACAAGTAAAAGAATGGAAAATGCGATTCACTTTGCAGGCCTGTTCGATGCACTTTCTGGTGGACAACTTAAAAAAACAAACAAACATTTGGTTTTTTAAATGAGTCTGTGTCACTATGCATTGTATTTCATGTATGGCTAATTTGGAATGGAATTTTGAGAATCATGATACTATAGTGACGTTACAATTGTTACTAGATGGTCTGTATAGCTCAAAAAAAAAAAAAAAAAAACAACTCTGGGCTGACAAAGAAGGGTCTAAGGTCCCAGCCAGAGTAAAACACCAAATTAACAGTTGCCTAAGGACTACAGTATTAGATTTTTTTTTAAATTCAGAGTTCTAAATTACAGAAGTATAATTGGAATTTTCTTTTTGAAGATTTGAAGACTATTTACTAGGTGTTCAAATATTAGATCTATCCTTAGAAGAGAATCAGAAAGCATTTAAATCTAAATAGGAATATGAATTTCTATTTAATTCACTATTGAAAAGATATATTGTCATTAAAGACTTTTGAAGTATTAAGTAGCTTTTTAATATTATAGGATGGTTATAGATAAATCATTTAAATATTTCCATTGTTAAGTTCTCTAAGAGGTAAAAATCTAGCGTCACATTTGTGTTTTTTGAAATTTGGAGTTCAGTTGACTAGCTGGCCATTTCTTTTGGTTGAGAATTATTTTTTCACTCTGATTAAAATTAGACCTCACAAATTATTTAAATATAAATTTTTGGTGGGTTTTTATCAGAGAACAGATATTGCATACCAGCTTTCTTCTGAAATATGCAGTAGTATATTTTTCAGGTTGGCATATTTAGAAAGTATATGAATGTATTGGTTTCTTCTTATAGCTGAGATAAAAGAATAGAAATATTATTATTACCTTTAGAACTCTTACTCTAGAGAGGCTTAGTGTTAAAAGTACTGCAAATGCTGAGTATTTTTTTTCTAGGATGGTACATTTAGATGATAGTTATTTGAAGATGATAATTCTTAATGGTTATGCTGCTGTGGCATTAATCTTTGGTTTTTTTTCTACTTTAGTAGAAACAAATCCTCTCTGAAAGCACCAGGTTTTGTACATCTGACACTTTGAAATAGCCAATTTCTAAATGCTAGATGGATGTGAGAATAAATCTCATATTTTAATGGTGGTTATTTTCTCAACAAAATGTTATCTTTCACAGATCACAAATAAAAATGTTCTGATTTAAAAACATACAATATTACCATTTACAATATAGCTTGTTGTACTACTCATGAGAAATATCCTTGAAAGAAATAGGACATGAAAACAGAACTTTCACAATGAGGCCTTGAGAGAATTGATCATGAGCCTCAGACCTCTGAAGGTATCATCTTGTACGGTGTAAATTTTATTAATAGTTTATTCATCAGAAATCAAATCAATCAACAGTATGCTTGGACCCAATATACATCCTATCATCAGTTCCTAGTTTCGTGGACTTTACTGGGGCGTTCTGTCACAAGTTTTCCGTTCTTATTAGAAGCAAAGTCATGCCTGAGTTATGAGCTACAGAAATCCAGAGCCTTTGGTCTTTGGGGAAATTAGGATTCTTCAGAGCCCTCCAAGAAGCTTGAAGATAACTTAAAATATCAGTAAATTGTGTTTGTCTGAAGTATATGGTTCATACTATATCATGTTCTAGCATGCCCCAGTCATGTCTTTCTCATTAATAGAAGTTCAGAAATCACCAAAGTTGTTAGTCTTGGGGGAGCTTTCTAGAACCCTCTGAAATTTCCTTGACTGATTTTTGTTTGTGATATGCTGCATGGTCCTTTAAGTGGTGCTGATGGTGACCAAGCTGTTCTTGTGGGAGCTGAATCATTTTGGTGTTTATAGCAGGACAGTGACTTCCTTTATCATTAAAATAGTGCCACTGGACAGGAAGGAAAAATTATTTTTGAATTTTTGCTATGTCAGTGAGCATTCTCTTTGGTTTTAGTGTTTGCATTTGAAAACATGAAATAATCACTCTGTTTCTTTAATGCTCTGTTGTGTTCCTCTGAACAATGGATTTTGGGCTTTACTATGAATATGAATAGTTATGAAATTGGATGCAGAAACTTGACCCAGGTAGCTATAGAAGAAGGTTGTTTTTGAGGCCTGACTGGACAAGTTTGAACCTATTCCAAGTGATCTTCACCTTTTCACTGTGTAAACTGAGATAGATTACTTGATCTGTTTGGAATTATATTTTTAATTGTGGTTGAAAAATACAAAGTTGAGTTTTTTTAAACAGAAAGAAAATTTTTTTTGTCCGAAGAATTCTAACTCTTCTGAGTGTTTTCTGTTGTAACTACTAAATCTTGGCACCTAAAGGAAACCGGAAGATTGTAGTTGGATTGCGGGATGGATAGGACGTTTCGCTATACCTCTGGACCCTACCTGTGACTGTGACAGACTTGGCTTCCTAAGCAGCTGTACATGTGGCATGCAAATGGCTACCATTAAGTTTCGAAATGTCAGTAAATATAAAGTTTAATTCATAATTGTGACAATAGTTTTTTGTTGCATTTCCCTTGTAATTTTATAAGAAGAATAGCTAATACTTTGAATAATAATTAGCACTCATGTATTAAAATACTAAAAAAAACAAGCTAAAGGAAATATATCTTGGTGGGCAAAATAAGAGATTAACGTTTAACAAACTTAGTCAAATTATATAAATGAATTTGAGTAAAATGTGTGTTCTTTCAAAAGCATAATTTTACATATCTATCTTTCATGTTAAAAATTTTAACAATCATGCATTTTATAATTCATGTCTATTTAAAACACTATGCACAATAGTTTAAAGAGAATATAGAATGCTAGATGTATAAATAGAACTTTTCACTATGAAATTTCATTATGTACAAAAGAGAGTCATGCAAATATCATCATCAGATGTATGAATTATCAACATTTTGTTATATTCAGTGTTCTGTTTTTGGAGGGTTTGATGACCTATTTTAAAAGCACATCTTCGACATGTCATTTGCTCCTAAATACTTAAACATGCATGTCAAGGAAAAGGGACATTTGCTTACATTTAGCTACAATATTATCACACCTGTAAAATTTATAATCCTTTATTCACAACTTCTAATAACTAGTCTATATTCAAATTTCTCATGTGGCTCAAAAATGACTTTCTGTAGCTAGTTTGTTTGAATCTGGGTTCAGACAAGTTTCTTCTTGTTGCATTTGGTTTTATCAGAGCAAGGTTCTTAACATTCAGAACAATTTCCCCTCCAACTTTCTCTTACTTTTTCTTGCCATTGACTTGATGAAACATGTTTAAGTGTACTGTGGAATATTCCAGTTTGCATTTTTCTGGTTTCCTTTTGGTGGTGCTCTGTAATTTGTTCCTCCATTCCCCATTCTTGAAAACCAGAAGTTGGACCTGAACAGTTGAATGTATTCAGTTTTAACATTTTCAATAAGAATACCTCATACATGAAGTTTAGATTGATCCTCTCAGTATCTCAACCACATTTGTTTAGTAACAAACTTCATTCCATTCTTCAAATGGAGTTCTTACTGTAATCTTTTTAAAATTTTAATTCCAGTATAGTTAACATACAGTGTTAGTTTCTGGAGCACATTTTAGTGATTCAACAATTCCAACATCACCCAGTGCTCATCATGACAGAGGGACTCCTTAGCCCCCGTCACCTGTTTTCCTGTCCCTCCACCCACCTCCCCTCTGGTAACCATCAATTCGTTCTTATCTTCCTGTAATATTTAAAAGGAATTTCTTTCTTTTCCTGCTCATTAAGTCTTTATTGTAATTAAATCTTTTAGAATAAGTAGTCAACTTCAATTAATTGAAGCATGAAATACTGGAAGCAAAGTAGACAGTTAATGTCTCTAATTGCATAAAGAAAGCTGCATTCCCCTTATCTTTCCTAAACTGTAAATGACCAGCTGCATGGAACCTGCTCCCCCCACACTTGCCCTGTTGTGAACAGATTTCGGCATTCTTGGGAGAGGTCCTAGTTACACAGACCTGCCACTATGATTTTGACCCATCAGGGTTTTCCCTACCATTGCTCTATTAAAAGCTCATGCATTCAGGTTTTGGATAAACATCTAATACGTATCACTTAGGAATAAAATAGGTTACAGGAAAACATGATAATGAAGGTTTGTTTACAAACCCTGGTAGATCCATTTTGTTGCCCTTATATTTTGATATTTTAATTCATCATCTTTTTGTCATAACACATGAAATTCTCACATTCAGGATCATCCTTTATGGGCTTTTAAAAAATGTGTAATAGAGTGGACTTAAGATATCCCATTAGCTGGGAAGGATAATAGAAGATGCATTATCACCCAGCCAAATGATAGTTCCAGAGGGTTCCATCTGAAGACTGTTTTCACCATGGAAGGGCATCTCATCTGGAAATATGAACACTTGAGGAATAGCTTGTGAAGGCGTAGCTCATTGTAGAAGTCAGGAGACTTTAAGAGGAGAATGGGAAATCTAATGGGATTTTTTTTACCCTGGTTTCTAATAAGTTGAATTATAGTGCCTATCTCAGGCTCCATAGCACATGGAATAACTTGGATTTGGAGATACAGAGGTCCATTTCTGGATTTTAAGCAGTATATAGCTTTCTGGTCAAGAACACGGTCTTCAGGTTCACATTGGGTAGACTGAAATTGTTCTTACACATGTGATTCTAGAAAATTTACATGACTTTCCAGAAGCCCCAGTTTCCTGGTCTATAAAATGGTGATAATAAACCTTGGCCTTAAAAATCGTTACGAGGATTTGGTCAGTCTACATAAGTGCTTTTATCATTTTTAGATGTAGGAAATGATCAAAGAATGTCTTCACTGCTGTTTTACTATTGATGGTAACTAATGGTTGTTCCCTTCTTTAAAACCTTCATAGTGAATTCTGTCAGATCTATATTTATAAATTGGACTCCTTTAGTTTATTGGGGTTTTTTTTGACTACTGAAAATTATTTATTCAAAAATTTGCTCTTTGAATGCCAGAGTCCTCTAATGATAAAAACTAAATTTAATAAGTTTAAAGACCAACATGTCAACAGAAGCACAGCCAACCTGTCTGCTGATTGTCTACCTAAATGAGTAAAAATAGATACAAACTTTCAAATATATCAAGTTACAAAACATAAGGTTACATACTTAAGCGTACATATGTGATTTCTAGCAAATATATATGATGCACCAATAAGGTTGTAATTAGATTTAATTAACCAGAGAGCCTTCTTTAGTGCCAAATATTCTGACAAACATTTTCTACAGACATTTCATGTAATCTTTATATCAGTTATTTAGTGTGTGGCATTGTTATTCCATTTCACAGATGAAGAAACTGAGGCCTAAGGTTACACTACTAGAACATGGAAGATCCAGGATATGACTCAGATCTGTGTAAATCTGGAGCTGTGTGTTATCTTCTGTATGAACCCTCTGCTTTTCAAAACCTATTGTAAATTTAGAGCTTTCTTACTGGCTTCTCTTTGCTATGTTATTATGAAGACAGAGTAAGCATTTGCATCTTATGGTCTGTGATCACCTGAATTGTGGCAGAGTTCTGGCACTGTGGTTACTGTCAGCTCATTCTTGAGGCTTCAGAAAGCTTTGTCACTTGAGCTAAGACTTTTCTGGCTAGTCAAAAGTATTAGATAAAGCCTTTTCTGTTTATTATTTTGGTTGAATTCAGATCTTCTCTAGTATCTAGGACAACATCTGGAACGTGTCCTCTTGTAAAGGACTATCCTTCACTGTGAAGTGTTGCGCCTTCTGTGAAGTGTATTCTCCTTTGGCAGCACTGTGGTTGGTTGATAACATGGAAGGAAAATGCACTCTCCTTGGGAAAGGGGGTTCCCTATAACCTAGTTCACATTCTGCTAGGATGTAGATTAGAATGAGTGCTCAGCACGGAAATGTAAACTCTGTCCTCTCTCCCTAGACTGTGTCTTCTCTCAGTGCCCTGCCCTCCTCACTCCCTTTATCTTTGCCTTTCCTTAAAGTTAAAGCTCTTAGAGATGTATTATTGCTTTGGACTTGCAGAGAATTTACCTATTGGTAAAGAATAATTTTGAATTTTTTGTGTGGCATCCTTTATGCCCTCTTCTTAGTGACCCAATTTAATGATTACATAATTAAGTTGAGAATGTAAAGTTCTGGAAGGCAGAATATTTATCTGTTTTTTGCATCTCTCAAGGTAGTTAGCATTTTTAAATAGTAATATTTGTTTAATAAAGGGATAAAATTACCACAGTCAATTATTTCATTGAGAAGCACTGTATTAGGTATGTGTACACAGAGGCTTCAAGGTGACTACTTGAATCCTTCAAGGAAAGGTGCTAAAATCTTCTGGAGCAGTGGTTCTCAAACTTGGGCATTGTAGGAATTACCTGAGGCACTTGTTATAAAATGCAGATTCCTAGATCTCACAGGTAGAGATTCTGACTGGGTGGGTATGGGTCGGGGCCTGGGAATCTGTATTGAAAATGATCCCAGTCTTCAGTGCTGGTGACCCCCTTACCGCCTTGGAGGATCCCTGTACTAGGGTTTCTCTGTTGTCTCAAAACCTTGCTCTGTTTTCAGGTGTGGGTTCCCAGTGTCTGCACTTAGTGTGTTGGTGGGGCCTGTGAGATGTCTAACAGTTGGATAGCTTTTGGCCATTTCTGTATTTCCATCCTCCCAACCCCCATCGCCTTTTTTTCTGTACACAGGATATCTGCCATCCTCGGTTTATCTGTTATATTCCCAATATAGTCCCAATTCCTTCACACAAACCCAAACTCTCGCTTCTTCATCATGCTTAGCTAGTTATCTCCAAAAAAAGCCAGAAGATTAATTTGAGGTTGGATATATGTGATTGATAGCTGCCTAATGCATTACTCCTTCCCCAAATTCAGTTTATAAACCCCAGATGAATCACACTCATGGTGCAAATTTAGTTAGTGAAACAGATTTGGGGGACAGGCGTGGGGGCAGAATGATTGTGGTCAGGGATTATTATTCTTGGGATGCTCCAGTCATTTAGTACAAGCATTGACTTTCCTTCCCTATCTGTAATGCTGTGTTATCAGACGGTAAATAAACCATTCTAGCCTTTTTTGGTCAATAACATGTACAGCAGCAGTTCGGTAATTTAGTTAAGCTCTCTTGATTTTTTAAAAATTTCTCTTTTAATGTTTATTTATTTTTGAGAGAGAGACACACAGAGGGTGAGCAGGGGAGGACATTCAGAGAGAAAGGGAGACACAGAATCAGAAGCAGGCTCCAGGCTCTGAGCAAATGGTCAGCACAGAGCCTGACATGGGGCTTGAACCCACGAACTGTGAGATCATGACCTGAGCTGAAGTCAGCCTCTTAACCAACTGAGCCACCCAGGTGCCCCTAACCTCTCTTGATTTTGATAAATGCTATAGTTGTCTTTTATAATAGGTGGCATTTAGTTAACCTAGATGTTTCTGAAAGATGCTCTGAATTCTTTAAAAATAATTTAGTAGGTGTCTGTGTGGGAAGGATTGTGAGCCGTCTGGCCGGAACAAGATTGTTTTTATGTTGATAACCACTGTGCACCCATTACGTAGCTTCACGGATTAATTATGCAACCCTGTATATGTTATGTATATGTGAGACTTTTTTACACTAATAAGATAATAACTTGAGCTTAAAACATTCCACTAAAGTGGGCCAAGCTTTCCATTTTACTGTCTTTGAACGAGTCCCTCAGAACGGTAGCATTCGGATGCTCTCGGAATTGGACTTCTCCATGGACGACGCATGCACACTGCAGGCTGAATACAGGAGGGGAGGCTGTGCCAGCACTGGGGGAACATTTTGTTCTAAGTAGCTTTTATTAAGCTGGTGTTTCCCCTCCATGTCTCACATTTTAATCTAGACAGAAAAGGTCAAACCAAATTGATACAATTTGGATATTTGACTCCTTGAGTAGGACATTTCCAATGTCTCCCGAATTGTTCAGTTTTTAAGAGCTGAGCTTTTTAGGTTCCTTTTCTTACTATTGATAAAAACATGTATGTATAGACATGTATGTAATTAGCACTATAAATTGTACGCTTTATGGAAGACTGATAATTGCTACTCACAGGTGCTGGATATGGGAGAACGGAGTTTCTTTTTTGCATGGCATAAGATTCTTTGGACTCGTAAGATGTAATTTATATGGATTCATTCATGACCTTTTTGAAGGAGATTATTTTTGTCAGGTAACTAGGATACTGCCTAATTAATTCTTATAAACATATCTAGGCCGCTGGACCCCGTGAGGGCAGAAACGCATCTTAATCCAGCTTCCTTGCAGCATCGTGAGGGCCCACATAACCGGGACTTCGACTCTAACAATGAATAAATGAACAGCAGTGAAAAGAATTGCCACTTTGCTGTGACTAAGAAGATAACGTGACTAGATGGTTTAAATTACTTGATGTGACAAGCGTATTTTCATTGAAATCAATCATTTTCATTGGGTCATTGTGAAATGCTTCTCATCTTTATCCTTAACATGTCTATATTGATCTTTTTACAAATATATTTTAATGGCCACATTAAAACTTGGTATTTAGTAGCTTATGATGATAACTAGTTATTTTGAAATGGCAGTCTACCTGGCAAAATGAGTCAAGTCAGTTGAAGACCATGGAATGTGAGAGAATGTTGAATAAGAGTTTATGCATGCATTGCAAAATGTATTGTTAGATGTAAAAATAAGCGAATCTCAGATTTGCTGTTTCTTTTCTAAATCCTCTCTTCGAAGCAGTGATATACCCAGATTCAGCATATTTAAAGAGCTGTCCATCACAAACAGTGATTTGTACAGGAGAGTTTGTTTTCTTATGAAATTCTTTTTGAGCTACAATAATACCTCAGGAGTGGGAGAAGGACAACTGTTCTAATCCTACATGGAGTCTGAAATATGCCCTCCAGTTCAAGGACAAAGGAGGTGAAGGTCTGGGGGAAGGGAGGTGGAGATGAGAAAGAAGCTTAGGAAAACCTGGAGGAGAAAAGAGGTTGAGAGGCAGTTTGGAGGTAGGGATTGTGGGTGGGTTGTCAGGAGTCTGACGGTGATAACGGATGCTCCCACGAGGGGAAGAAACAACTGCAGATTGAAACCTCTAAAAATGTTTTGTTTTACTGAGAGATGCCGAAGGTTCTATTGTCTGAGCTGCAGGGATGAAATCTCACTGGTGATTTATAGCAACCATATTTTGTCTTGCTGAGTTTGTTGTACTTTGCCTGATATATCTTAATTTCTGAATTGTGATTTAGGGCCTTGCTTTTCCAGGTTTGTGCATCAGAATCCCTTATATAGTTCTTTCAAGCTGTGAAGGGGACCTGAACTTCTGATCTAAAAATAGAATGCTGCTACCAATCAGCTGAACATGTTTAGTAGATGAATATTATCACTACACAAAATCTGAAACAAAGGGGGTTTCTCATTGTTCTTTAAAAGAACCTTGAGAGCCACATGTGAGAATATCATGACGAAATAACAAAGTGTAAAAGCTTGATCATGCATGTGTTGAGTTCCCTCTAGGTTTTTGCTTTATACATTGTTATGTTCATTTATATCCCAAACTCAGAAGAACAAAATCTGTACACATGACTTCCTAGGACTTTTTTGTGTGTTATCTATTGTTGGCACTTGAGCATTTAAAAAAAAAGGTTTTTTAATGTTTTTTTATTTATTTTTGAGAGACAGAGAGACAGCACAAGCAGGGGAGGGTTAGAGAGAGCGAGAGAGGTAGATACAGATTCTGAGGCAGGCTCCAGACTCTGAGCTAGCTGTCAGCACAGAGCCCCACGCGGAGCTCGAACCCACAAGCTGTGAGATCATGACCTGAGCCAAAACCGGACGCTTAACTAACTGAGCCACCCAGGCACCCTGTGAGCATTTAAAAAAATGTTTATTTTGAGAGAGAGAGAGAGAGAAAGGGAGGGAGGGAGGGAGAGAGAGAATCTCAAGCAGGCTCCACCAGCACAGAGCCTGACATGGAGCCCAAACCCATGAACCATGAGATTATGACCTGAGTGAAACCAGCAGCCAGATGCTCAGCCCACTTGAGCCACCCAGGCACCCCAGCCTCTTCAGCATTTTTCAATGCAATTACATACCAGGGCAACCACTGATAGCCATTGATAGGATTGATATCAGATGCACATTTATTTCATATTATTTGGACCATTCTCCCCCCTGCTCCTCAGGCTTGTGTTGTATTCAAAAAAGAAAAACATTCTTCCTATGTGAAGTCCTCCCTCAGAAGTGAACATCAGTGGTAATCTTCAGTGGTCATCTGTCTAAATGTTTGTAAAGTGTAGGAGGAGGTACAAATGGATGAGAAATAGGAGACCCAAGCCCTATCTGCCTCTGAATTACCTGCTAGCAAAACAGTTGAACCTTGCCATGCCTTGCATTTTTCTCCTTGGTAAATTAGTATGATTTCTTTTTCTTTTCTTTTCTTTCTTTTTTTTTTTTTTTGTCTCAAGATATTGTGTAAAGAATATCAAATAATGAAACATGTCTCTTATCTTGGAAGGAAGGTTGTTTTGCCTTTAAAGTAATTAAAGTTAGGGGCGCCTGGGTGGCTCAGTCGATTAAGCACTGGACTTCAGCTCAGGTCATGATCTTACAGTTTGTGGGTTCGAGCCCTGAGTTGGGCTCTGTGCTGACAGCTCAGAGTCTGGAGCCTGCTTTGGTTTCCGTGGCTCCTCCTTTCTGCCCCTCCCCCACACAGGCTCTGTCTCTCTCTCTCTCAAAAATAAACATTAAAAAAAATTTAAAGTTATTAATGTTGAATAAATTGAGCTATAATAATAAAAAGGAAGGCTAATGTTCATATGGAAGATCTCCTTCTTAACGTCATTTTGGAGAAAAGTGAGCAGATTAGATTTCCCCAGATATGGAATACTATGCAGGTTTCTAATAATGAAGAAATAGTAATTATAAAGAAATAGGAAGTAGATACATTTAATTTTCCTTGCTTGTTTTTAACAATGATTTGTTTTGAGTCGGGGGTAGAGTTTACTTAAAATGTTTTTTTTTTGTTTAATTAGAAGCAGGCAGTTTGCTATTGAAATCTCAGGGTCAGGAGGTGGTAAAGAAAAAATGAAACATGCAGACACCAGGGATCTGTCCTTAATTTAGATTACATCAGCTGTAGGGACACCTATTACATGCCTTCTGGAACAGGGATTTACAAAGATAAGTTAATTATTAAGGACACGCCTCTGGAGTCTTCTAAAGAATTATAACTAACGGTTACTTCTCTGCTTGAATCTCCATGTCTTTTAACACTCTTTGCCACACTGCATGTTACAATTATTGGACATTTATTTTTCCTTTTCCTCCCTCTACCATATTGGAATTTGCAGTGAGATTAGGGAAATTTTCTTTTTAATCTAAGTATTACAAATTATACCTCGTGTTTTACATAGTACTTCATAAAAAAAGTACCTGTCATGTTATTGCTTGATATTGGATCAGACTCTTGGACTTCTGCTTTTTGCTAGAACCTTACATGCACAATGAACAACTGGTGACCACACTAGTATTTTAGGCTAGCTATCATGAATCATGGGCTCTGGATTCTTTCAATGAGGATTAAAGCAAGAGGTCAAATGGAGAATATTCCAGAAGTGTGCTTTTCAAATGGTCATGTGTCTACCAAGCACTTAAGGCTCCTGTCAAAAATGCAGATTCTGGTTCAGTAGGTCTGGGTGAATCCCACAAATCTGCTTTTCAATATACTCCCAGACAGTGTCAATGTTACTGGTCCATGGACTACACTTTGAATAGGAAGTTTCTATAACCATGGCCTAAATCTTAACCTTAGGGGTTTAGTGTAGTTTTATAGGCATTGACCTTGAAGTGTTAGTTTTGGTTTGTAAAGCTTTGGATGGAACTTCTTAAAATTGCCCTATCAATCTGTTCTATAAGATAATTGCAATTTGCTGTTGATATGAACTTTTTGCCACTTGTGGCTGTATCTTACAGGGAATAGTGGTTTCTCTCTCTTACAAAAGAATGAAGGGAAGATTTCTTTCTGCTTTCTCTCTTTTGATCCTTTGGAGGAAGCATTGTTAGATTTCTCAGTTCTTTTAAAGCTAGAAGAAATCTAGTTTGCTAAGCCCTGTAGAATTAATCTTATTCTGTAGTGATATTTTAGAATGGTAAAGTCACTGTTGGTATTAGACTGTACCTACCTATATATTTATGACATCAAATCTATGGTATACATAATAGTAACTTTAAGTAGGAATACTTAAAAATATGAAACCATGATCCAAGTGTCAAGATTCCTCATTTTAAAGTGTGTGTTTATGGGGGCACCTTGGTGGCTCAGTTGATTAAGCCACCAACTTTGGCTCAGGTCATGATTTCACAGTTCATGGGTTTGAGCCCTGAATCAGGCTCTGTGCTCACAGCTCAGAGCCTGGAGCCTGCTTCAGGTTCTGTATCTCTGCTCCTCCCCCATTCCTGCTCTGTCACTCTCTCTCAAAATTAAATAAACATATAAAAAAATGAAAAAAAATAAAGTGTGTATTTATTGAAGGTAGAGAGACCATCTCCCATAGTAATTAGTTAATAATAAAACTGATCAAATTTTTAAAAGGAAACCTAAAATTACAAACTTTATTGGAACTAGTTTTTTTTTTTTACCCTACAAATATTTACTGCAAACTTACATGCCAGGCATCAGGTTAGACTCTGGGGAGAGATACATGAGTAAATATTTAGTAATGTTTTTATAAATACAATGATCAAGAGAGGAAGAGCACCTATGTTGATATACATAGAAACAGATGTCAATATAAGCAATGTTCACATATATATGTATACATGATTCAAAGATCAGATAGTATCTCTTGTGCTTCTTTTTTCATTTTGAAGCTTTTAATTTTTTCTCTGGGTTTCAATAATAGCACTCTCTTCCTATTTTCAGTTTAATGATTTCCTTTCATCTCTAGTGACACCTGTTTATCAGTCAGGGTGTTTTCTACCTCAAGTAACAGAAACC
Source organism: Suricata suricatta (assembly GCF_006229205.1). Classification (NCBI taxonomy): domain Eukaryota; kingdom Metazoa; phylum Chordata; class Mammalia; order Carnivora; family Herpestidae; genus Suricata; species Suricata suricatta. The sequence goes on along the minus strand of NC_043701.1, from coordinate 123,531,453 downwards.
CTGTTAACTTCAAAATGTTATATTCCTGGGGCACCTGGATGACTCAGTTGGTTAAGCATTGGACTCTTAGATTTCGGCTCAGGTCATGATCTCATGATTGGTTAGAAGAGCCCTATGTCAGGGGCTGTGCTGACAGTGTAGAGACTGCTTAGGATTCTCTTTCTTTCTCAAAATAAATAAACTTTAAAATAAAATGAGATGTTATATTTCCAAGCTTTGTGTTTTGAAAATCCTATTCTCACTGTATACTCTGTGTGTAATTTTATCCACCCCCATGGCTTAACTAACACCTTGATGTGTGAAAATAGTGCCTACATCTATATACTCAACCCAAAATATTTTTAGCTTTTCATATCTATACATCTAGTTTCTCCCTGGAAAACTGAACTTGAAACTGCCAACAAAGTCTCAAATCCATTACAGTCCAAAATTGAGCTGATTATCTTTACCTAAAAATTCTGACTTCTCTACTCTTACTTAGCAAATCATTTAACCTAACACCCCAGGAGTCCTGTTTGACCACTCAATCAGTAACCAAAATCTTTTGATTCTTCCTTATCTTCTCTTGGCCTGTTCTCTTCCTCCTCCTTTCTGTGTTTCTGCTGCCTCCCTTTGGGCTCTTATCATTGATGGTCATTAACTCATCTCTCTCTCTTTCTCTCTCTCTCCATCCATGCTACTGTCCTTTCCAATTTCTTCATCTCTAGTCAGTCAACTTTCCAAAAATACATCTGATAATTTCTGACTTGTAGTCAGCAGCTCCCCCTTGTCGAGTGAAATTCCTGTCCATGTCCTAGCTTCATCTCCTTTTTGTATTTCAGTTAGCTTTTCCCCCCAAACATGCAGCGCTGTTCTTGATAGTGCCTGTGTTCCTGCTGTTTCATTTACTTTTATGTCTCAACTCAGTCATTATCCCCTTCTAAAAGACTTCAAAATTCTACTCCTTTTACGTCCCCAGGAGAACTGAGGAGGAGGTGATGGTAGTGTTGGTGATGATGATAAAAATGACGACTACTTGGTATATAGAAATACATATATAAAGCATGCATGTATGTGTAGATAAATAGCATAAACACCATTCTAGGTGCTTTATGCATATGAAACTATACAAAAACACTATTAGTAGGACTCCTATCTCTACCTCATTGAGGAAACTGAGGCACAAAGATGAAGTCACCTGCTCAAAGGTTATAAGCAAGGACATTGGGATTTGACCTTTTGATCATATGATCACTTTTTTCTTGGGAAGCATTTTACCTGGTACATATTTTTATCCTTGCACTTAAAATATTTCACTGCACTGTCCAACCTGTCTAATTTCTCCTTCTATATCAAAGTTCCTTGAACAGTTTTTATTCATACCCAGTCCTAAACATAATAAGCACAAAGTATTATTACGTTAAGGGTAGAAAAGAATGTTTGGTATAATATTTATGGACCAAGAAAGGAGTTCTGTATTTCTCCCCAACAGTTTAAAACTGTGAGTAGCTTTGCATTTATAGTGGCACGGCTTTGATTGAACAGTTTAAAGCCTTTAGGGAAAAGGTATTCCTGCATTTTACTGACTCTGAAACTTAAAAATAGATTTATTCAGGACACATAACCCAGATTCCCTCACTGTATATGTTTATCAAACACAAATCAGTCTCAAAAGTAACTTGCACACGAGTGTTCACTGTAGCCTAGTCATAATATGAACTAAACACAGTCTAAATATCTACTGATGGGGCACCTGGGTGGCTCAGTCGGTTGAGCGGCCAGCTTTGGCTCAGGTCAGATCTCATGTTTGTGGGTTTGAGCCCCGCGTCAGGCTCTGTGCAGACAGCTAGCTCAGAGCCTGGAGCCTGCTTCAGATTCTGTGTCTCCCTCTCTCTCTGCCCCTCCCCCTCTCATGCTCTGTCTCTCTCTGTATCAAAAATAAATAAAACATTAAAAAAATAAAAAAAATCTACTGATAGCTGAATGAATAAACAGAATATAGTAGATTCATATAATGGAATATGATTTGTCAATAAAGAATGAGAAAGCATGAATAACTGATCTCATACAACAGTATGGATAAATAGCAGATACATTATGTTGGCAAAAGAAGCCAGATACAAGAGTACAGACTATATGACTCCATTTCTATGAAGCCATAGGACAGGCAAAATTACTCTTAGTTCTAGATATCTGATTAGTGGTGGCCTGAGTAGATAACGTGGAATTGATTGGAAAGGGGCAGGAAGGAACTTTCTTGGGTGATGGAAATATGCAAGGATATTGAGTGGTATTTACATGGGTTTTGGCAGTTTTCAAAACTTACTAACCCAAACACACGTATCTGTGCATTTCATTGTATATTAATCATACTTTAATTTATAAAGATAGTGGAAGTAGCTAGCAAGGGAAATAGAGCTCAAAAGGATTTATTTTGGCAGGGGGTGGGAAGGTAGGAAGGAGGTGGGAAATAACAGCAAGTTTGTATGCTAATAAAAATGCTAAAGGAAAATATATTGCTGAATAACAGAGAAGGGGGAAGTCGTGGAGTGATGTACTGGAGTGGGAGAGAGGGTGAGATAAGTGAACAGGTGGAGGGACTAGCTTGAGAAAGGTCACGGATAAGGTGCAGTCTATACTGTAAATAATGGGAGAGGCTTGGTTGTGTCATTCTGAGTCTCCTTGTACTTTTTCTCAGAAGTGAGGGTAGCGGAGGAGATGCAGGAGCTCAGAGGGAGTACAGAATAGTGTTGTCAGACTTTAACAGAAGTATGATACATATTAAAACAAATTTGCTAGCCCCTGCCCCAGAGTTTCTGGTTCAGTTGGGCTGGGAAACCAGGTTTTAGAGTGTGCCCATGTGGCAAAGAACTCTCACTTTTATTGTTTCAACAGTTGTGCTTTGAATAACAACACTGCTCCTCTAAGGGCTAGAACTGTGAGCAGTAAGTGGTCCAGGTCGCTGCCTCCAACTCAGTGTCATCCTACTGCCACCCTCTCTGGTTTTAGTAAGGAGAGTAGTGGAAAGCAGTGGGTGCCACAGGTGAAATAGGGGTGTGCACTGGGGGAGACAGAGTAGAGAAGGGACAAGCTGAAATTACCAAAGCACATCTTGCCAAGGTCTACCAAAGTCACCTTGAAAGCTTGTGCTAAGTGAAAGAAGCCAGACACACAAGGCTAACATATTCTATTATTTCATTTAGATGAAATATCCAGAATAGGGAAATCAACCGAGACAGGGTAGATTCCTGGTTCCCTAAGGCTGGGAGTGGAGGGGGATCGTTGGGGCTGTTCACTAATAGGTGTGAGGTTTCTTTTGGGATGATAAATTGTTCTAAAACTGCACAGATGTGAATGCTCTGAAACTGTTGAACTGCACATTTCAAATCGGTGAGTTGTATGGTATGTGAATTATATTTCAGAAATTGTTAAACATTTCTCAACATCTTTAAGAGCTCTTCATCTGACATGTGGTGCATCTTTATCTTACTGGGATGACCGATTTCTAGCACTGCCACAGACTTTCACCCAACCACTCCTTCCCACCCACCTTCCCACGCGTACAGCATGTGTAACCTGATCTGAACATTTATACTTCCATGTGACAGACAACTTGGCCTAAGGGAGTTTCTTAAACTGAGTTACTTTTGGCAAACATTTTAATTAGCTGATAAGTGAGAAAATCCAGATGGTATCTATCACCTATAATGGAACACTTTAAAACTTGTTTCAAATTCTTTACTCTCTCCCACATGTCTTTGTTTCCCCTTGTACTTTACTTTCTTTTGGTGTGGTAGAAAAAACCCTCAACCTCAAGTCTAAGGTATTTTTTTTCTCATCTTGTAGTAAATTTTGATTAGATGCCCAAGGTTTCAAAGGATAACACATGACAATAACATATAAATTATCTGGGGAATTTATTAAAAGTGAAGATCCTAAATTCAATTTCCAGAATTTTGGGGGCCACCAAGTACACTTTCCAAGATTGATCAGCTGCGATGCGCATTTTACCAGGGAGTCCTCTCTCTGGCCTGGAGACTCACTGTTAATTTATTAAAAATCCTGTCCATTGATCGTGCTTAACTATTATTCATGTCCTTTCTGCCTTGTTTAATTTATTTTTTGGGGGGTACTAGGAAACTCCTTTGCTTTAGTCTTAATGAAAAATCAGGCTAATGCTTATCTGAGATAGTTTTGACTTTCTCTTGAAGATAATTTTTACTTTTTCCCTTTACTTCCTTTATATATCTCCCTGTTTCTCTTCTTTCATATAATATATTGGGTGATTCTATGTGGTGTGCTAAATATGGGATATCCTGAGTATTCCAGGATGAATAAACTATAGTTGATGTCTTCAAAGACTTACTGTATAGATTTTTCACTAGATAGTTGAGATTTTTATACCCTTCTAAAAATATTCAGTCTTCTTCTTTTTTTAAAAATTGCCCTGTCCTGCCATGTAACTGCTCATAGCAATAATTTTTAGAACAACTAATACATTTGTATTATTAAATTTGGGAAAAATATATGCTGCTCCTTTGTTTAAAAATTTTAGCATTAAAGAATAATAGCATGGAAATTTAATAAACGTATTTAATTTTGTTTATAAGACTATAATACAGACTGACATTTGCCATATAACTTTTAGGAATTAGTATATTCTGCAAAGCATCTTTCAAAAGTTGTGTCATTACATATGCTACTGAAAATTGGAGAGACCCATTTCTTTGTGTTTGCATGAATAGGTCAGTAAGAGAAGTATTTAAATTTACTTTATTCTAATACATATTGTTAAAAGGTTTTTTTCTTAACATTCCATGTCTTAGAATACTCTAAAAATATCGACTGCAGATAGATGACAGAGTAAAATCAAGGCTTGTTCCAGTGTGCTGATAAAACTTGGTCATACTTTTATTACTAATAACCATAGAGTTTAATGGAGGCCTAATATTTCCATTAGAACTGATAAGCAACTCTTGCTGTTCTTTTTCTTAATTGTCACTTATATTCTAATTAATAATTCTTCCCATTGCATGTTTTCATAACTGCCTGGAATTCCTGTTCTGAGCGCTTGCTGCTAGCGGATGGAAAAAGCACTTCCCAATTTGCACAACCAGCTGTTTGAGTGAAGTTTTCCCTTCCAATCTCTCAATAATAAGCCCCCTTTCTTCAGGAACCCCCTTCCTGCTTCATTTGTTTCCTTTTTCCCCCTCCTTTGTTTAGCCAACTCATTCTTCTCTGTTCTCTTAAATTATACCTTTACCAACCCCTCTCTTTTTAGTATCCAAAAAGCCCATTTTTAAATGTACTACTTAAAATTTACAGCCACTTTATTTATTTATTATTTAAGGTAGATAACATGCGAGTGAGCATGTGTGGGTGGAGGAGGGTGGAGAGAGGGAGAGAGAGAATCCCAAGCATGTTCCATGCCCAGCACAGAGCTGACGTGGGGCTCAATCCCACCACCTAGACCTGAGCCAAAATCAAGTCCAGCACTTAACCAAAGGAGCCTCCCACGTACCCCTACAGCTACTTTAGATAGAATGTTCTCAACGTGACTATGGTGTTCATATTTCCCACGCCACCTCAGGTTATCATTCCTCTCCCAGAAAACACAAGTAAAGAATGTCAGAAACTTCTGAATGCTGGAGATACACTATGAATCAGAAAGCCACAGGCTCTGCCCTGACAGCTCATGCAGCTAATTATAAACCATGACAAATGCTTAGATTTGTTCACGGGACTGTGGGAACACTAGGCGGGGCATCTAGCCCACCCTGGGAAGGCTGTACTCAGGAGTGATTTATCAGCAGCACTTTCCCCACCTGCCTGCTTCCCTCCATCTTCCCCAGAGGCCTTGGGTCCCTTGTTGTCTTCCCAGAAACCCCTCACACAGATCTGTCACAGAACTGAGCACACTGTTATGTTCTTCCCTGAGGATAATCTCTTCCACATGTCTGGGCCTTGAAGATTCCTTGCCTGTTTGTATGGGTTCATTCACATCTGATGAGAAAGACCAGAAATAGACTTCTCTTTGCTGTTGCCTAAGTCAGACTTTGCTGAGACCTGGAGCCTTCCTAAAATTGGAGGTGTTATAATATGTGGTGAGCACTGGGTTCCTGAACAGGTGTAGACCTGGGGAGAAACAGATTGCAGCCTGTCAGAAGTCAGGACCCAGGGAAGCTTGGATGGCATGTAATGGAACCCAGTCACAGTGCACATGATGAAACTGGGACTCCAGGGCTGAGTGACTTGCCTGGATTTACATACTCAGAGTTACAGTCAGCAAAGTACCTACCTCACTTAGTTCTTTGTTTAGTCCAGTGCTCTTTCCCTCCCATATTGCTTTTCTGAAAATTAGTGGCCTTTATTGTTTTTCTTTGGCGAGCTTCATGTATTACATCCTAGATTAACTGTATCAGTGTTATAGTTAAATGTCACTTTTACAAATGCAAAACACACAAATATGTATATGTATAGTTTGAAAAATCATATTTTACTTGCTATAATGGGGAAGGTAACATTGTGGCCATCTTAAATAGTTGTTAGATGTAACCATGTAATAATTTCTTTTTAAAATATATTTTAAAGTTTTATTTAAATTCCAGTTAGCTAACATGCAGGGTATTAGTAGTTTCAGGTGTAGAATTTAGTGATTCAACATTTCCATACCTCACCCAGTGTTCATCACGACAGGTGCATTCCTTAATCCTCATCACCTATTTAACCCATCACCACTCAGCTCCCCTCTGGTAACCATCAGTTTGATTTCTATAATTAAGAATCTGTTTCTTGGTTTCCCTGTGTCCTTTTTCCCCCTTTTGCTCATTTGTTTAAGTTCTTAAATTCCACATATGGGTAAAATCATATCTTTCTCTGACTTACTTCACTTAGCATAATACTCACTAGCTCCATCAATATCATTCCAAATGGGACGATGTCATTCTTTTTATGGCTGAATAATATTTCATTATATATATCTCACATCTTCTTTATCCATTCATCAGTCAATGGATCCTTGGGCTGTTTCTGTAATTTGGCTATTGTAGATAATATTACTAGAGAAACACCAGGGTGCATGCATCCCTTTGACTTAGTATTTTTTACTAAAGACTTTAACTTAGAATTAGAAATTGAAAATTCACAATTTTTTTATTGAGGTATAATTGACCTACATATAATATTAGTTTCAGGTGTACAACATAATGATTTGATATTTGTGTACATTGTGAAATGATCCCCACCCTGTCAAATTGCCATGTGTCACCATTCATTGTTAATACAGTATTACTGACTATAATTCTCCATGCTGTACATTACATCCCCATGACTTATTTATTTTATAACAAGAAGTTTGTATCTCTTGATCTCCTGCATTTTTTTTTGTCCCTAACCCCACTCTCTTCCCTTCTCGAAACCATCAATTTGTTCCTTGGATCTATAAGTCTGGGTTTGGTTTGTTTCTTTCAAATTCTATTTAGAAGTGAAATGAGGAGTATTTTATTTATCTAATTTCACTAATTTCTCCACATTTTCACAAGTATTTATTGTTTCTACTTTTTTGATAGTGTCCATCCAAATGGGTATAAGGTGGTATGACATTGTGGTTTTGATTTGTGTTTCCCTGATGATGAATGATGTTACGTATCTTTTCATTTTCTTTTGCCCATCTGTATATCTTTGGAAAAATGTCTCTTCAGATCCTCTGCCCATTTTTAAAATCAGGCTTTTTGGTATTGATTTGTAGTTCTTTATATATTAACCCCTTATCACATATATAATTTGCAAATATCTTCTCCTGTTCAGTGAATTGCCCTTTCATTTTGTTGATGGTTTCCCTTGCTGTGCAGAAGCCTTTTAGTTTGATGTATTCCCATTAGTTGATTTTTGCTTTTGTTTCCTTGCCTTTGGAGTCCTATCCCCCCCCAAACCCAAACAAACAAACAAAAACATTGCTAAGACCAATGTCAAGAAGCTTACTATCAGTTTTCTTCTAGGAGTCTCATGGTTTCAATTCTTGCATTCAAGTTTAATCCATTTTGAGTTAATTTTTGTGTATAATGTAAGATGGTTCAGTTTCATTCTTTTGCATGTAGCTATCCTGCTTTCCCAACACCATTTATTGAAGAGACTGTACTTTCCATATTGGTTCTTGCCATCTTTGACCATATATGTATGCATGGTTTACTTCTAGGCTCTCTATTCTATTAATTGATGTGTCTTTCTATTCCAATACTATGCTGTTTTGATTACTATACCTTTATAGTATAGTTTGAAATCAGGGTTCAGGATACCTCCAGCATTGTTCTTCTTTCTCAAGATTATTTTGACTATTTGGGATCTTTTGTGGTCCATAAAAATTTAAGCATTATTTGTTCTAGTTCTGTAAAAAATACTATTAGAATTTTGCTAAGGATTCTGCATATTGACTTGGGTAGTATGGAAAATCTAACAATATTAATTCTTCCAATCCATGATCACAGAAAAATCTCTTTTATTTGTATGTTCTATTTTTTATCTGTGTTTTAGGGTTTTCAATGTATAAGTATTTTACCTCCTCGATAAATTTAATTCTAGGTATTTTATTCCTTTTGATGTGGTTGTAAATGGCATTGTTTTCTTGATTTATCTTTCTCATGATTTGTTATTAGTGTATAGTGATGCAACATATTTTTATGTTAATTTTTTATCCTGCAATTTTACTGAATTCATGTATTAGTCTTAACAGTTTTTTGTAGAGTTTTTTAGGTTTTCTATATATAGTATCATGTCATCTGCAAATAGTGACAGTTTTCCTTCTTCCTTTCCAATTTGGATGCCTTTTATTTCTTTTTCTTTTCTAATTGCTCTGGCAAGGATTTCCAATACTATGTTGAATAAAAGTGACAAGAGGGGCATCCTTGCTTTGTCCTTGATTTCAGAGAAAAAATTTTTAGCTTTTTACTATTGAGTATAATACTAGTTGTGGGTTTGTCATATATGCCCTTAGTTATGTTTAGGTGCATTCCCTCTATACCCACTTTGTTGAGAGTTTTCAGCATAAATGAATACTGAATTTTGTCAAATGCTTTTTCTGCCTATATTGAGATATATATGAATTTTATCTTTCATTTTGTTGATGTACTTTATTACTTTAATTGATTTGTGAATGCTGAACCATTTTTGCATCCCTTAAATAAATCTCACTGATCCTGGGGTATGATCTTTTTAATGTATTGTTGAATTTGGTTTGATAATATTTTGTTGAGAGGAATTTTTCTTCTGTGTTCATCAGGAATATTGGCCTATAATGTGTGTGTGTTGGGGGGTATTCTTGTCTTTAGTATAGAGTAATGCTGGACTTGTAAAATGAGTTTGGAAGTGTTTTCTTCTCATGTTTATTGGAAGAATTTGAGAAGGGTAAATATAAAATTGTTGTATGTTTGGTACAATTCACCAGTGAAATAGATCTTGGACTTTTGTTGATTGGAAGGTGTTTGATTACTGATTCTATCTCCCTTACTCGTAACCAGTCTTTTCAGATTTTTATTTGTTCATGATGCAGTCTGGAAGATTATAAGTTTCTTGGACATCATTGTTTCTAGGTTCACTTTGTTGGTACACAGTTCATAGTTTCCTATTATTTGTGTTTCTGTTGTTTCTTGTCCTCTTTTATTTTGATTTTGTTTGGGCTCTCCCTTTTTTTCTAGATGAGTCTGGCTAAATGTTTGTTAATTTTATGTTTTTAAAAACAGCTCTTAGTTTCATCTTTTCTATTGTCTTTTTAGTCTATATTTCATTTCCACTCTGATCTTTATTATTTTGATCCTTCTACTTGCTCTGGGTTTTGTTTGTTCTTCTAGTTCCTTTAAATATAAAGTTAAATTGAAATTTCTCTTGTTTCTTGAGGCACGCCTGTGTTGATATGAACTGCCTTTTTACCCTTTATTCAGCTTATCAGTTATGAATTCATTGTCATTCTTAGTTGATTTGTTTCCCCCATCACACATTTATTGATCAAGGAGTACTTTTTTTTTTAAGTTTATTTTACCTACCTTGAGAGAAATAGAGACCATATGAGGGGGAAGGGGCAGAGAAAGAGGGACATAGAGGATCTCCACACAGCCAGCATGGAGCCTAATGTGGGGCTCAAACTCACAAAACCACAAGATCATGACCTGAGCCAAAACCAAGAATTGGATGCTTAATGGACTGAGCCATCCAGGTGTCCTGATCAAGGAGTACTTTAAGACAATCCCCAAACATCATATTATTTCATACATAAATACTTTCATACACACACACACACACACACACACACACACACACACACACACATATGAGATGTTAGATGTTGCATTTATATAACATATGGATATTAGATTAGGATCTAAAATATTTTATAAAACCACTATTTAATATAAAATAATTCTTTGATATCCTCTAATATTCATCCACTCAAATTTTTCAGATTGGATTTGAAGACTGAAATAGTGAATTACTTAGACTGGCCACCTGCTTTTAGTAACTTGGTAAAGCTTCACTCCCATTGCATCCTAAGCCTGTCTGTCACAGGTGTCACCTGCACACGTCTCACTCTGTCTTCTCTTTACTGACTTTATTTTTTTGTGGTTTTTCTCTCTTCTGAATTTGTCCATCTTATGTCTATATTGAATATTTTATACATTTTTAATATCTTCCTATTTACTACCATTGGTGGTGAGTTTTAGCTATACTTTATTGCTTATTTAGGATGTTAGTTTAATAAGGAAACAAGGTATCTCTAGAAGAATGTATGTGGTGTCAGGAGGTAAAAGTCAAGGGTACTCAGCTTTACTCTTTATAACAATTTTAACTTGGCTAAGTCTCTAAGTCACTTTGAGTCTCTATCTGTAGAATGTGGACACTTGTCAAACACTGTACATTTGTCCTACTGTTTGTATCTTTTGCAACTGTATACAAACCATTTTTTACCTAAGCTCTGGCATGAATAATAAAAAAATTTCTCCTTTTCTTCCAAGTTCTTTGTCAGGGGTATAGACAACACAGAGTGTACATTTGACCTGGGTCCATGATTACGGGGTATCCATCCAAAATGGTTTCTGGGAACTAAAGGGAGAAATTAGCAAAAAAGCATTTAGATTTGAAAAACTATTACATCACTGAAATCAGAGGCATAACAAAATTATTATGTTGTTTTCAAATTGCTATGACATTTTGATATGAAAACCCAAAAGAAGAAAAAATGCATTACCTTTTGAAAGCATAAAAGAAGAGCTGAATGGATCCCATTAAATCAAAGTTGTGTTTCAGTCAGTTTCTCACCATGTTGCAAATTATCTTTGAAAGAACATGACCATGAAAAAGGGAGAAAATAGGCAGAAAATGGTGAATGGTGAGAAAACATCGTGTTTAAAAATGCTGGACGCCCTACCCACATATTTGAAAATTCTATGGGATACTGCATGTAAACATGTTTTAGAAATGTTATTTAGGTATTTTCATTTTTAGAATGTTTTGTGGTAGAGATATTACTGGCAGAAGTAATTTTACTTACTATGAATCATGACTTTGCATATCCTTTTCCCAAGAGAAATGGCATTTTAGGGTGACTGAAAGAAAAACTGGGTCCTGGAGTCAAACAGACCTTATTAGCAAGTGGCAGAGCTAAGATTTCAAACATTTCTAAGGACTAATAAAATATACAACTTTGCCAAGTTTCAGTTTATTTGTGTACAAAGTATAGAGAGAAATACTATAAATTGTTACAAGGATTAAACAAAAGATTTACCTAATAGAGACTAATGCCAACACGTCCACATTAAGCACCAAAAAGACATGGCTATTGTGTGTCATGCCTTCATAATCAAGCTTTAAGATAATTCTGTGATTCCTTCATGAACTTTTCTCAGTGAGTATGGTTCTGTCATATAATCTCTTATACCATGGTTTTTTTTTCTTGTGACCAGAATCTCTTATCTTGGATGAAATTTTATTTTTATTTTTATTTTACTTTAATAATGAGACCTCCTAGGAGGTATCTAAATACTGTTGAATTCTGGTTGTTTTCATTGGGTTTCTGAGAACACTTACACATGTGATGAAGGAGATTTTATTTTAGAATGGTTGGGGACTAGATGAAGGAAAGCACACACAGATGCTTTGCATTTCGACATCCTATGATTATCACTGGGATGGTAGAGCTTCAACATTTGAACCAGAAAGAGCAACACAGGAGAAAGGTTTGTGGGTGGGAGTTGGGGATGAACGAACAACAGGAGGTGACAGAAGGCATTACTTTTCAGAATGAAGGGAGCAATATGGGGAGTGGGAGGAAATAAGAGAATTAAAGAACAGAAAAGGAGAGCCGTGCCAGGAATTTCATCTTAGTGCCCACTATTGTTTCTAGTACATGATTTAGTGTTGTTTTTTGTTTTGTTTTTCTCTTTCATTTTTTTTTAAGGCAATACTCAGTGAGTGTGTACTATAAACCCAAGTTCTGGGAAAACTCCAGGTCTTTACTGTTCATAGGAGACATAGATAGTAGGTTTTGATGTCTGTGCCCAAGCAGAAGTATAATGTGCTGGATTTGGTCTCAGGTATAATGGGGGCTTCAAACATGAGGTTTGTGTTGAGAGCCAGCAGGACTGTGGAATTTCACTCACTCCCCAGGCAGCAGACGGTAAGAATGGCTTTCAGGAGATACTTTGATATTAGTTATGCCAGCAGATATGACAAACTCACTTTAAAAACATATTGCTTATGTTGCCTTGTGACAGTCTTTTGTAGAATTTCCAAGAAATCTCACCATGGCAACTTGGGATTGGACATAGGCAGGTAAAAAGATCAGTATTTCGCAGTAAAGTATTCCTTGCTCCTCTTTGGCAAATAATCTTTGTTGTTCAGCCTTTTGAAGGTCACTTTGAGCTAACTTTAAAGGAAAGTTTCATAGAGATGAATAACCAAGAAGAATGGATGGTTACTGGCAGAGTTTCAGAAAAACAAGTATCTTAGTGAGGTTATTAGCTTCTAAAACCTGGCGCTAGTTTGCGAGTCCACAAGCATCAGTTGCCAGTGCATTGATTGACAGTTTAATTCAGAGAAACTGTTCCTAACAAACCAAACCTACAAGATGCTGATATATAAACCAACATGATAATTTATAATGAAAACTATGAATAGATCCAAAAGTTTTGTCAGCTATTTTCTGACAAAATAAAAATTTACCTGGAAAGACCATTATTATCCGAGTTTGCACAGAGTTTGGAAAACAGTTGAATGGCTTACAACTACAAGTTGTAATTACTTGTAGTTCAGGGACAGATCTGCCCAAAGCACTGGATATCCAAGCTAGCTGACCAGGGAACTCCCTATGATCGCTTTTCCCCTGCCTTAATTCTGTTCACCATTTATATGAACTCTGTCTTACTGTTATATTTCCAATTTCTCATAAAGTACTTATCACATATTTGCTGAATTACTGAATGAATATAAGTGTTCAAATATATTAATTTGAATTTTGTTGAAATTGAATAATAGTCTGTTTTATTTTAGCTTTCACATAACTTTTTCTTTTACCTCGTCCAATTGGAATTGAATGTTCCCAAATCGCTAGGCCACAAATTGAATTACTTTGTAATCTATCCATTAGGTGTTAATTATTTCAAGTTTCGTTTATCTTTCTTTTAAAAAGTCTCTCCACAAAAATTCTGTTCCCGTGGCTTTTAAATACCTTCAAAATCCTGATGACTTCTACTTATAAACCTAATAGGTTTTCAGCTCTCAAAGCCATTTCGCCCTGAACATAACCAAATTGAACAGATGATAGTCACCCAAATATTCCGTACTCTAAAATTTTCCTCCTACCGTAATGACCCAGGAGTAATCCTTAGTCCCTCTGTGTCTGCACATCTACTCAGTCCTGGTGTGTCACTGCTCAAAAGTAGCCACGTTTCCTCAACAACAGTTTTAATTCACTGGGATTGTGCCTATCATTTTTTAAAATTTACAACTAACCTTCAAATGTACTAAATAGTTAATGTATTATTGCCTTGTAGTAAGGAGATATTTTACTTGATGACTTTGAAAAATATTTAGCTGATATATAATTGTGTAATTTGATCCTTTGTTTTCTAAAACAATCAAAATCTAGAAATGAAGCAGTCAGCATATCTTTTCTATAGATACTTTTGTTTTTTAAGAGGAAAACATCATTCGGTTGCCATCTGTTATTACTTGAATTTTAACCAATTCTGACTATAACCAATCACAATTTTATTTTAACTTATTAAAAATTGATGAATAAAATAACATAAATCTTAGAAGTAGTCTTAGCTGCATATATTTAGAGATACCTGATTAATATAGGTAAGGTACTGGTTTGGGAGCTTGACAGATACCGTATGTTTGCACTCATAGGTCTAATAGGAGAACAGGAGAAACCTAATGGAGGACCAGGGGAGGGGAAGAGGGAAAGAGAGTTGGGGAGAGAGAGGGATGCAAAACCTGAGAGACTATTGAATACTGAAAATGAACTGAGGGTTGAAGGGGAAGGGAGGGGGGAAAGAGGTGGTGGTGATGGAGGAGGGCACTTGTGGGAAAGAGCACTGGGTATTGTATGGAAACAATTTGTACAATAAACTATTTAAAAAAATAAATAAATAAAATAAAAATTGGCAATACTGATAACAATAAAAACAAACTATTTTCATGTGCCAATAATAGAATTCTGTACTTTTCAAGTGCTACCCTAAGATTTCATAACAACCCTGTAAGATAAGTTTTGTAATCCTTATTTTACAAATGAGAAAATTAAGTTTTAGATCAGTTGTAATCCAGGTCTTTTGACACTAACATTTGTGTTTTTAACCACTAACATGCTATTTGATTTTCCATGATATGTGTTAGTGAAGCATATTTATCAAATTTATCAAATCACTCTTCTGTTGGTAAGAGTGATTCCATCAATGACAGTGATTGCCTCTAAAACATAATGTTCTCCTCTTACCTTCTTTATGCTTATCATAACTAACAATTACTATCAAGGTGTGTTAACTTAGCAGAAACTTTTATCCTTCTTGTGCAGTTTTTCTTTTTGGAATTTGCTAAATGATACATATATATTTGAAAAAAATACCTTTTGTTCCATGATCAATTATTTTATTTTTTAAACAGTTTTATTCATTTTTTAAAAAAT
The DNA here is from genome assembly GCF_006229205.1 of Suricata suricatta. Taxonomy (NCBI): domain Eukaryota; kingdom Metazoa; phylum Chordata; class Mammalia; order Carnivora; family Herpestidae; genus Suricata; species Suricata suricatta. The sequence goes on along the minus strand of NC_043701.1, from coordinate 123,516,299 downwards.
TTTATAATATTATCTCATTATATGCTGTATAATTATATTTTTTCAACTACAAAGTAATTTTTTAATAGTTTATTGCCAAGTTGGACTCCATATAATACCCAGTGCTCTTCCCCACAAGTGCCCCCCTCCATGACCATCACCTCCCTTCCCCTTTCCCCCTCCCTCTTCAGCCCTCAGTTTGTTTTCAGTATTCAAGAGTCTCTCATGATCTGCCTTCCTCCCTCTCCCTAACATCCCCTCCCCGCCCCTTCCCATGGTCCCCTGTTAGGTTTCTCCTGTTAGATCTATAAGTGAAAACATATGGTATCTGTCCTTCTCTGCCTGACTTCTTTCGCTTAGCATTGACACCCTCATGGTCCATCCACTTTCCTACAAATGGCCAGATTTCATTCTTTCTCATTGCCATGTAGTACTCCATTGTATATATACCACATCTTCTTCATCCATTCATCAGGTGATGGACAGGTAGGCTCTTTCCATGATTTGGCTATTGTAGAAAGTGCTACTATAAACATTGGGGTACATGTGCCCCTATGCATCAGCACTTCCATAACCCTTGGGTAGATCCACAGCAGTGCTATTGCTGGGTCATAGGGAAGTTCTATGGATAGTTTTTTGAGAAACCTCCATACTGTTTTCCAGAGCGACTGCACCAGTTTACATTACCACCAACAGTGTAGGAGGGTGCCTGTTTCTCCACATCCTCGCCAGCATCTATATTCTCTTGATTTGTTCATTTTAGCAACTCTGACCAGTGTGAGGTGGTATCTCAGTGTGGTTTTGATTTGTATTTCCCTGATGATGAGTGATGCTGAGCATTGTTTCATGTGCCTGTTGGCCATCTGGATGTCCTCTTTGGAGAATTGTCAATTCATGTTTTCTGCCCATTTCTTCACTGGATTATTTGTTTTTCAGGTGTGGAGTTTGGTGAGTTCTTTGTAGATTTTGGATACTAGCCCTTTATCTGATTTGCCATTTGCCACTATCTTTTCTTATTTTGTCAGTTGCCTATTAGTTATTTTGATTGTTTCCTTTTCAGTCCAGAAGCTTTTTATCTTGATGAGGTCCCAATAGTTTGTTTTGTTCTTGATTCTCTTGCCTTTGGGGATGTATTGAGTAGGAAATTGCTGCGGTTGATGTCAAGGAGGCTATTTTCTGCTTTCTCCTCTAGGGTTTTTATGGTTTCCTGTCTCACATTCAGGTCCTGTAGCCATTTTGAGTTAATTTTTGTGTATGACGTAAGAAAGTGGTCTAGTTTCATTCTTCTGCATGTTGCTGTCCAGTTCTCCCAGCACCACCTGCTAAAGAGGCTGTCTTTTTTCCATTGGATACTCTTTCCTGCTTTGTCAAAGATTAATTGGCCATACATTTGTGGGTCCAGTTCTGGGCTCTCTGTTCTATTCCATTGGTCTATGTATCTGTTTTTGTGCCAATACCATACTGTCTTGATGATGACAGCTTTGTAGTTGAGGCTAAAGTCTGGGATTGTGATGCCTCCTGTTTTGGTTTTTGTGATCAATTATTTTAAATGTTAAATCAGAAACATGGAGTTATAATGGTAATTTCATGACGTCCCATCAGTCACTCTTTATTTATTCAATTGTTTTTTTTACCATAGTATAAAATCCTTTATCATATAACCTACTAATATAGCTATAGATTTTTTTATTGTGTTGCTGAAATTGTGTGACTCTTATGAATAGAGTCAGAAAACAGGGAAATGGCAATGTTGTAAATTTTCAAATTTGAACTTTAAAGAGGACTATGAAAAGAACCTCATTAACTCAGGCTAATGACTGATCCAGGCTCATTTGCTAAAACTGTTGTATTGGCTGTTCTACAGATGGACTGTTTGGAAAATTTCCTGGCCTAAATGTTATTGCACAGGAGAGAATATTTTACACAGTAGAAATATTTTATGACATATAGAATTATGGAATTGCATGTGCTTTATAAAGGAGATTCACTTGAAGAATAGAAGTGATCTTTTTGGGTGAATGTTCTGAAAGAATATTTGCAGGCCTAATTTCCTTTAGTCTGCTACATTAGGCAATCTTGAAGCTGGAAAATGCTCACAGTCTTTCGCATTAACTTAGGATGATAAAAAAAAATATGTCCCATTCATGGTAATATTAAGTTTCCATCTAGAGTTGGATGATTGGTTTTTTTCATCTTGTAACTATAATCTTTTACAATGTTTATTTATTAATTATTTTGAGAGAGTACACAGGAGCAGGGGGAGGGGCAGAGAGAGAGGAAGAGAGAGAATCCCAAGCAGCCTCCGCACTGTCAGCATAGAGACTGAAGAAGGGCTTTATCCCACAAACCATGAGTTCATGACCTCAGACAAAACCAAGAGTCAGATATTTAACTGACTGAGCCACCCAGGTGCCCCTTGTATCTATAATCTAGTTTAATAAGTGAGTACCTCATTTTATAGATTAAAGAACTGAATCTCCATAAGTTCATTGACTGATTCAGGTTAATATAGTCTATAAATAACTGAGCAAGGATTCCAAGCTAGACTTTTGAATATAAATCTACTATTCTCACCAGTAGAGAAGAGTTACAATTTTGAAATTGCCCGCATAAATGTTTATTTTTGAGAGAAAGAGAGACTGAGTGTGAGGAAGGGAGGGGCAGAGACAGAGGGAGAGAGAATCCCAAGCCAGACTCCCTGATGTCAGCATGGATTCTGATGCAGAGCTCACTTCCATGAACTGTGAAATCATGACCTGAGCTAACACCAAGAGTCAGATCCTTAACTGACTGAGCCACCCAGTGCCCCGAAAATTGCCCCTGTTAACTTAGCATAAGGGGAGACTGTCTACATAATTTTCAGCATTGCATAAGATAGTTCATAATAGCAGAGTAACTACCGTTTGGAGCTTATGGTTTTATAGGAAGTCCTTTGTAGTTGGAGCAAAACAGTTTCTTCCTCCCTTTCATTTTTTCTTGAACAAGTTAAATCATTTAAAGAGGGAGGTCCTAATCAGCAGTGGCTGGAGTAATTAAAGTAGTGTTTTTCCCTTAAATATATAGTTCAAATTACCCAGTCACATGTGGGCTGTCTTATATTTTGAATGTTGTTGGCTCTTAAGTTTGTTATTCTTTTTGTTCACTCAACTTGACTCCCTCCTTTCCTCTTCATTATGGAAACTATTCTGGAGAGCACATTTAGAATTCCACTGTCCTCAGGGTACCTGAGTGGCTCAATTGGTTAAGCGTCCAACTCTTGAGTTTGGCCCAGGTCATGATCTCATTGTTTGTGAGTTCAAGCCCTGGATAGGACTCTGTGCTTACAGTGTGGAGCCTTCTTGGGATTCTCTCTATCTCTTTCTCTGCCCCTCCTCGCTCACGAGCTGTCTCAAAATAGATAAATAAACGTAAAAAATAAAAAGAACCCCACAGTTCTCTTGTCTTTCTTCAAGTCCCTTTTAAAAATGCTTTATTTATCTTTCATTTTGAGATCCTCATGAACAGATTTATAGCAGACATCTAGGTATCATGTTATTTTTAACTTTGGATCTCATAGCTGAAGACAAAATATGAACACAAACCATGAAGATATGATCTTTGTTAATTCCTATTGTTTTGAATTAATGAAAATTTTTCCTCTACCTGGTTTTTTTTTTTTTTTGGTCTGCACAATCTCAGTGTTTAGGATTATAAATGCTTGCTTTCAAAGCTCTTGCTTTTGGTTTGAGCTAGAATATCTGTTGGCATGCTGTGTGTGTCTTCAGTGCTTCTTGGCTCCTATGGAACCAGAGTTTATTAAAAAACCAATTGCATGTCATGAGACCAGAGTAAATGTGGTGACAAGATGGACAGAGATGTACTGCAGGGATGTGGCCAGAGTTTTTTAGACAGGCTCTCTGACTTTTAAAAAAGAGTCTATGTGTAATTGGGAGTGGTGATCATTTACTAATATTTTTCTAATTTTTGAGGAGTAGATCATTCTAAGCTTTATAAACAGGGCTTACAGAGCTGATACACTATTTCAAAGTTAAACTATATGGCCTCCTTTTTGAAAACAATTTCCTGATATATTTATACTCAGAAACATGTATATACTTTCACTCTTAAAATGGGTAAGATGAGTTCTTTTGTTAATTCTGAAATAGGACTAAACTGTATCTGTACAGCTGATATGACAAGTTCAAGCCAAAATTTATGGACACAGCTAACTAACACCAGTAAACAGAAAATGCAACTCTTATCTACAACTGGTAACCATAGGTGCAGTGTGATTGTTTTTAACTTAGATTTGTATAAAATGGAGAGATGGGAAAGGTTGCCTTGTCATGATGTAATCCATGTGTGTTTTTCTGATAAGGATTATGGTCAGTATATATGGTTATCAGTGGGGTCCATTAGCTTTTATACAGAAGAGGTGAAAATTTGTGTCCAAAGTTTCATTTTCATTCAGCAGTTCCAAATGAGTCCTCCCAAATGAGTCATTGCTGCTAACAAGATTTATTAATCTTTTAATTTCTGGTTAGATTTGTGTGGTAGCTTCTGAATGGCACATTTCTGTAAGTAAGGCAATAATAATTTGGGGTTATTTAATAAGAGAACATTTAAATCATATGTGTGTGTATGTGTGTGGGGGAAATTTTAGAAATAATTCTTTTATGTTAGAAATTTGCATAAGCTTGGCATTCTATCCTAAGTCAGCAGTTGTTTTGATAGAAAGATGACATGCCATGCTATCACCACCCACTCCTTCCTAGATTGGACCAGCCCTTCAGGAAGAGGTCCACATTTCTCCTTGGGATTTTACACCCCAGTCTCCTCACCATCAGCATGTGTACTTGAGGTTTAAGAAGCCATGAGCAGCATTTATTCAGTGAGGCTCATCACCTGCCATTCCCGTGTGAACACAAAGAGAGAGTGGTGCCCTTTCGTAAAAGGCCCTTCACGCTCATACCCTTTTTGTTATTCTGAACATAAAGTCACATTTGAGACAAGAGCACTTACTACCTCAATATTTTTTAAGCCATGTTAATAAATACAAAATCCTGAAGTTATATTTTTATGTTTGAATATGGAATTAACATATAGACAAAGAATATTTAGAGATCTGGAAATTTTGAAGTATTGGAAAGTAGATTTGTATCCTAGCTTTTCTTTATAAAATGTGTAAAAGTAGGCTTTTAATGTAATTATTTGTAAAAATGTAGAAAACAGACATATAAAGAGAAAAGCAGTGTCAATCCCATTACTGAGGAAAAAAAATCACTTTTTTAGGCATTTCCTTCCAGGATTTTTTTCCAGTCAGATAAGAGTGTGAATGTCTGTAAGTGTACATAGACACGTTTGTGAGTATTGCAAAACGAGAATCGTGTTTTATCTTCATTTTTGTATTCTGCTTTTTATTTGCTATATTGTGAATGTTCATTGTTATCATTAAATATTCCTCAGTTGTGCAGAAAATATTGTCAATTGTGTACCCTATTACTTAAACATTAAATAATAATATTAAATAATACCTACTTTACAGTAGTGTGGGTGGAGAGAGTGGGACACTCACCATGGAAGGTATGTTGCAGGCATGGTAAATGGTTTTTGCTCCTATTATCAACATTTTCAAGTTGCTTTCCAGAATTTTTATGTGTACAATGTGGAAGAGAGAATGCCCTCACCAGAAAGAATATTATGATTTTACAGATGTGGAGTAAATTTCAAACTTTAATGTTCCTTATAACGATGAATTATTCACTAAATTGTTTCTGAGTTTCTACCATGTGCCAAGGACGTGTGAGCAGTAGAGCAAGAGTAAGATAAGGTCTCATCCTCAAGAAGTTTGCAGTTGTATGATGACTCAATCACTGTTGAAAGTAACGGTACATGAGTATTTTAAGGGGAGAAAATTCATTGACCTAATACGTTTGCAGAATGTCCCAACCATATATTACTCTTGCAGGCTCATAGAGCTTATGAAGTCTTTAAGAGAAAGACACCCCTTATTTAAATTCATTAAATGAAGCATTTACTGAATGTATCTACCCATGGAAATCTTTATCCCAACACATTAGTGTTCTCTTAAATTCTCCTAATGACTATGGTAAATTACTTAGCACTACAATATTTTTTTGATTATTTCTATTTATTTATGAAATTATACATTTATTTTAGGTTGGGATTGGAGGTAGGGTTGTTATTGGAAAAATGAATGACATGGTATAAATAATCAATGGACATTTTTCTTTGTCTTGAGTTGGTCTCAAATAACAGCATAAAGACCATGAATACCAAAGTGCTATCCTGAGATTTTAGCACTGGTTCAATAGTTATGGAAGATTGCAGTGGTGTTACCTATGTGTGTCTGCTTGAAGGTAGTTCAAGTAGTTTCTGCCTTGAACCTCTGAAGACCTCTTTCTAAGTTTATTTGACACCTATTATAAGCATAACTTAAAATGCTGGATTGGAAGCCATTTGATCTGATAAGAACTTCTTCTTTAAAACTTTTTCTATTAAATTTCTCTGAAATAAATTCTGAGAGTACAAAGGCTTTCACCGATAATGACTTCTTATCAAATATTAATATTATTATTAATCTGCTTTTGGCTACTTTTTGTAACTCTTCTCTTGAGAGCCTTTAACAGTGGTGTGGGTAAGCTCCAATCTCCAGAGATGATACCATTCAATGAAAGCCAAATTTCCATCTCAGCTGGCTTATTTAGATATGTTTTTCTTATGCAGTATTTCAGAAATGTAACCTGTTGTCAGGCCATTAAAAATGTATTTTGATTTAGCTGAAACAAAGTATAAGGAAATAGGTATTTCTTATACTATCGATGGAAGTTTTAAGTTATTCTAATACTGCCTTGGGAGGCAGTAGACTTTTTTCAATAAAGTGTATATCGTTTTTGATCAAACAATGAAACCCTCAGGAGCTTATCCATTGAACATCATTATAGAGAGAAGTCCCTAAGATAATGTATGAGGATAGGCATTTCAGCTCTGTCTACCCATAAGGTAATAAATTTACATCCATGCAACTGACTACCAGGCAGCCATTAAGAAGTATTGATATATCTGCAGGGGAAAATTGCTAGCATATAATAGTAAGTGGATAAAAGCAAGGTGCCAAGTAGCTTATATAGAATGATACCTTTTATTTAAAAGTAATAACCCAAGGGGTGCCTGGGTGACTTAGACAGTTAAACGTCCAACTTTGGTTCAGGTCATGATCTCGTGGTTCACAAGTTCAAGCCCCACATCAGCCTCTGCTGACAGCTCAGAGCCTGGACCCTGCTTTGGATTCTGTGTCTCCCTCTCTCTGTCTCTCCCCTGCTCATGCTTTGTCTCTCTCTCCCTCAAAAATAAATAAAAACATTAAAAAAAAATTTAAAGTAGTAACACAAAAAGGTTGTGCATAAGGACATATAAAATCATTAATTTTTTATATACACATATAAATAAAGGACATACACATAAGTCTATCTGTGTGTATATACCTTTTTATTTTTTTTAAGGAACTATACACAAAAAATATTTTCTCTGTTTCTTTTGGGGCTAGAGGCTAGGTGTTTTGTGTTTTGATTTATATATATTATGTATATATATATATATATATATATATATATAACTAATTGCATTTATTACTATTTTCATATTATTCATGGGGGTTTTCTGTATGGTGTGCTTTGGGGTCTTTTTGTAAGTATTTTTTTGTCTTTATTTTATTATTATTTTTATTTTTTTTTTGTAACTATTTTTTATTTTGTTTTAGAATATAACACTATTTTTTAACATATGCAATTATTTTCCATCATTTACAATACAGTAGTTACAATGACACTCCAAATGGATAAGCAAAGTAAAAAATCAGAACCCCAACTTCTATTTCATGTAATTAGACTTATACAGAAATTAGAAGGTTAAGTAACAACTAGTTAATTACCTAATTTCACAGCTATCTGAAG
>NC_043701.1:123473758-123508268 GCF_006229205.1 Suricata suricatta | reverse complement strand
GGAATGTTTTCCCATTTCTTGGTGTCTTCTTCAGTCTCTTTCATAAGTTTTCTATAGTTTTCATCATATAGGTCTTTTACATCCTTGGTTAGGTTTACTCCTAGGTATTTGATAGTTTTTCGTGCAATCCTTAATGGAATCAGTTTCTTGATTTCTCTTTCGGCTGCTTCATTTTTGGTGTATAGGAATGCAACTCATTTCTGTACATTGATTTTGTATCCTGCGACTTTACTGAATTCATTAATCAGTTCTAGAAGGCTTCTGGTGGAGTCAATTGGGTTTTCCATGTAGAGTATCATGTCATCTGTGAAAAGTGAAAGTTTGACTTCTTTGTTGCCAGTTCTGATGCCTTTTATTTCCTTTTGTTGTCTGATTGCTGATGCTATGACTTCCAGCACTATGTTAAACAGCAGAGGTGAGAGTGGACCCCCCTGTCGTGTTCCTGATCTCAGGGGGAAAGATCTCAGTTTTTCCCCATTGAGGATAATATTGGCTGTGGGCTTTCCATACACTGCTTTTATAATGTTGAGGTAAGTTCCTTCTATTCCGACTTTCTCAAGGGTTTTTATTAAGAAAGGGTGCTGTATTTTGTCAAATGCTTTTTGTAAGTATTAAATGAGGTAGCACATGTAAAAAAGCTTAGAGCAGTATCACATTAATAATTGCAAAACAGTTTTTAAAAATCAGTGTTTAGAAATAGTAAGGGACAGAGGAGATGAAAGAGAATATGCCATGGAAAATCTGAAGTGGAAATCAGGGGGATGATTTGAGAAGGAAGATTTGTTTGGGAAGTGTGGGGAAAGATGGGTTTTTAAAAATTTTTGCCAACTACGTTCCTTCACCTTTAGGTGTTATTCTCTCAGTAAATCTTATGCTTTTGTAGTTGTGTTTCTTTCTACCTTCCTCTTGGACTGGATTCCATCTCTACTCTGTCCTGCCACATTGTCTCCCACTTTCAGTCATGGGTCCACACAGCTCTTTTGCTCTCACTTATGGCTAGGACTGCAGCGGAGTGCAGGGGTTTGGGTACTGACACCCAGTAGGCATCAACTTTTATCAGGTGCTTGCCACTAGCTGGCCATATGGTTGATGCCTCCAGCAGTCTGACATTTGAATTTCCTAGAATGTGTACTTGTCCTTATTAAATCAACAAATTCGGATGTTGCCTAGTCTTAAATTAGGAAACAGTGAATTGCTGGATTTTTTTTCTTTTTTTTAATGGCTGTGAAATTGCATAATCGTGACACTTCATTGATATTATTGGAAAATGTGAAATACTGCATGGTAGAAGAAAATATTGACTTGCAAGAAATCATTGTGGTTTATTTATTGTCATGATTATTTAACTTACCAAACATAGGTTTCCTACTGTGCAATTGTATAAATGAACAGCTACCCAACCTAATTCCTATCCAAATAGACAACCCTGAGCTATGAAATGCACATTTCCGCTGTGATATCATACACTTCTCAATGCTCAAATGCTTACCAGTCCACCATTTCTGTGATTTTTTTTTTTGACTTGACTGGTAAATTCAAGAAAACCCAAAGTACTTTGCATATTAATGTGGGGGATTATTATAAATATATCCTTATCTTCACACGGAAAATAGTATTCAACTCTGAGTCTGGTCCCCATTGGCTTTTCTGTGTCACTAAGTCTGAAGTTCAGTGTTTGGAGAAAGAAATCCCATACAAATAAATAGGTTATTATAGAATTTATCTGAACTATTCAATCTAGCTTGTAAAGCTTAATGCCTAGGATCTCCCTGTGCTGTATTACATGTCATGATTGATTAGGTGAGAGAATTGGTTACATTGGCACAGATTGATTTTTAATTTGGTAAATGAAAGGATGTGACTCAGTGATAATGTGTTTATAGCCAACTTTGAAACATAGCCAGTTTTAAATGCACCCAAAGTATACAACTGTAAAAGAAATACTATAGTTGTCTCATGTTCAGTGGGAGTATATAGGATGATGACCACAAGGAAACATTAAAAACAATATTGATCAAGATAACACTTTCTTGGAATTTCATTTTAGCATTATTTGTTAGCAATTGCATGGTATAGAATAACAAATAATATAACCAGTATTTACTGAGTCATGTTAGGTAGTCTGTTGGAGTCCTTTAGTTGAGCCATAATACCTTATTTATTCTCCACTTAACATTGGCTTTATCATTAGCTTCATTTTAAAAGGAAAATAAATCTGCCAAAGTTCACCAAACTAATAAGTGACAAGAGCTGGGATTTGAAACCAGGCTAGAATATCCTTGTGGGTGAATTGATAATCATAGTAAGCAAGAAATTCATTAGTGGACCACTGGAAATGGACTAAGGGAGAGAGACAGTCTGACCTAGATAATGAAGTTTTGCTGTCTTACTTGAATGCACATTAGTGGACTATCAGATACCCATAGTTAAATGAGTACAGCCAAATTGTTGCTATTCCTTTTTCTTTCAGAAATAGGTTATACAAAAATCTGTTTTGCTTAATTCACTGAGTTTCTCTACATCCTTATGGGCAATATCCATTTTAGGTACATATGGTGTTGTATTCCAGATATACTGAAATTTTATGCATATTTCCCATATTGTCTATGATAGTTTTAATTTTGTCTTACCAATCTCAACATATGTGAATTCAGGTAGTTTATCTCATTGATTTGCAACACTGTCTTTTTTAGTTTTCCCTAACTTATGGACTAATAGCCTATAAAATATCCAAGAAATAACGTTACTATTTGTTTTTTTTTTTTAATTTCTAAACTGGGTTTGTGATCCTTTACATGTTCTCTGTTATGAGGAAATAAAAATATAAGTAGACATTTTACATGATTTGCTGGGATATCCTCCTGTTTTAAAAAATAATACAAAATGATTGAACCATTTTTACTCAAATTATGTAAAAATTGAATATATTTTTAATGTTTCTTATAAATACTTAGGTGAAAAATTCTCATGAAGATTAATAATGCCAAGCTATGTATGACTAAACATACGTTCATTTACAATTGATATTTAAATGTAACAAACACAAACTTGCTTACCAGTTACTTTTGAAATCTTTGATAAGAAATGGAGCCATACTTTTTTACATATCTAATGATGGTTTCCCTAGACAACCACTGATCTAATGTCTGACTGAAGATTTTTCTGTTTTGATCACTTCACATAAGTAAAATCACAATCTGTGATCTTGTGTGACTGGATTCTTTTACTTAGCATAATGCTTTCAAGTTTCATCCATGTTACAATATGTATCAATACTTCAGTCTTTAAACAGCTGAATAATATCTCATTTGAGGTCTTTTCTACATTTGTTTATCCATTCATCTATTCATGGACATTTGGGGTTGTTTCCCCCTCTTGAAAATAATACTACTGTTAATGTTCACACACGAGTTTTGTGTGGACAAGTTTTTGATAATTTGGGGGAGGAGTGGGATGGCTAGGTCAGGTGATAATGACTATCATCTATATAACATAAGTCTATGTTGAACTTTTTGAGGAATTCCCAGACTTCTTCCAAAGGAAATGCACCATTTTATAGTCCTATCAACAGCGGGTGAAGATTCTCAGGTCTTTACAATGGAATAATACAGCTGATTTCACCAGTGTTGTGAAGATTAAGGCAACATATGTGAAGTGGTTAGGGTGGTTTGGGCACATAGTGTGAAGGCTCAACAAATGTTTCCTTCTTTGGCTTATCATCATTAGAAAGACCTCTCTTACCTTGAGCCAAAAGAATTCAGCGTAAGAGAAACAATCGACTGCCTTCACCAAAATGTAGCCCTTCCATAACTGGAGGACAGTTATGATGCCCTCTTGATCAATTCAGTCTTCCTCTGTTAGCTTTACCTTATACATAAATGGGCCCATATATACTTACATAATTATGGAGGCATTCAAGAGGACCAAAGAGTTAATGGTGGGACACAAGAGCTCTTGGCTAGAATCAACTTCCATCTCTGCCACTGTCAGTCCTGAATTGTGACTTAATGCTTCTGTAAAAGAAGGACTCAGATGATATGGTCTCTAGGGTCACTTTCAGCTCTATTTAACATTTCAATGTTAATATAGCCACAAAAATCGCTTAAATTTACATGTCTGGACTCTTCCAAATGAAATACCTTTCCATTGCTCTAGAACATCTTATCAAGTTTTACTACTGAATTCAAAATTTCCAGAGTTCATCTGAGAAGAGATATTCTTGCCTTCTAACAGAAGAATCCTGAAATGTTTAACTAAGGGGGCAGAAGCAACCTAGTTTCTTTTTCTCTCTCTGATGCCCTTCCTTTGCTCATTTGAGTTTGGTTTAATTATATCCCCAAATTCTCTTAGAGCAATGTCTTGTCTTTCTTCTGCATGCAGCAGTTTTCTACCCTGTAGACACAATAATTGATGACTAATTGGGAATATGTTTCTCTGGACGTTGGCTAGGTAAATGTGGATTTATGTTATTCCAAATAACTTGGAAACCATAAACATTGCCCTGTAATATTGTGTAGGTGTATGGGAATTTCATGGTCCACATAGACCCCAGAAATTCTTCCATATTAGACTCAAGGGAAATACTCCTTTAAATGCTTCCTGGAATTTTGTAACTCACTAGTAAAATTCTGGTACAGGTCACAGTATGAAATTAAGACCTTCTCATGATAATCTAGTGTACCATAGAAACATGGTAAGAAAAGAAAATAGAGCTCTGTACCCTTTGTTTTAGAGAGCCCAACAGATGTAGGGTGTGGCTCATTGATTTCTAGGTAGAAATCAGTTGCAGCAGGTGAAGAAGATATTCTTATAAGCATTACATTTTCTTAATGTTTTAGGGTGGAGATTTTGTATTTTTAAGTATTGTGGGTATTAAATTAGTTCTACACATTGCATCCAAATTATACGTGACATTTGTGTTACAACTTTGAATTTTTGCCATGAGGCAATTGACATTGAGGAATAGCAAGTTGAATCAAGCATAATAAGTTTTTGAAGATAAGAATTCAAGCAAAAATATTCCATCTTTTAGTATATACTAAAGGAGAGAAACAAAGCAAATAATAATTTCCTCAGTACATTATGTGAGGTTTTTCTATGCATGGGACCACTTTTAGTTTGATAATGTTTAAGGTATTTTAGTCAGAGAAGACTGCATTATCTCCTTGTCCTCATAAAACAGAACTTTATGAATCTTATAGAAATGGCAGAAATTTTGGAATAATTAACAAGTTATTTGTCCACTCTTATCTGGTTTCCAGAAAAATTACTTAGGGAAAAACCATTTGTTTGAAACACCTCATATCAAAGCCAGAGATGAGCAAAGATATTTATAGTTAAAAATATAAAAACAGAAGGAAAAAAACCTCTAAGTAACTTCATATATAGACTTTTTCTTTCCTGAGTACATAATTCATATTGTGCTCACCTCTTGAGTAGTTCCATCATATAAGTTTTTCTAATGAATGATGACAAAAGCACCAATTAGCACACTCAACCTCTAGCATTATCATCTCTCAGTAGACTTTTAGCTGTTTTCTTCCTTAATGTGAGTACCTAACTAGAGTCCCCACATGGGAGGTGCAAAGTTTAATGCAATCTGGAGAAAAATTCTCCATGTCAAGCACTGCTATTCTTCTCTGTGTTTCTGGGTCATTTTAAAGTTATGTTGGAGTGTATATTTTGGCAAAGAAAAAGGAATCTTTAGTTCCTCAGCAGAAAATTAAAATGTCTTGTTGATGGAATGAAGCCATCACTCCCCATGGAGCATTATGTATATGGAGAACTTCTTTCTTCCAAACAAATACGAAATCTTTTTAGAGAAGGAAGAGTTGAGTCTAATAGGTTCATTAAATTTAGGTTCATAAAAATTTTTTTCTTTGCAAATGTTTTCCAGTCAACTGTTTCAAATCTGAAAAGTTCTTGGGTATTTGGGTTTTTTTTTTTTAAAGCAAACTTATAAAACTATTATAGCTGAGAGTGAACTGGAATAGTTAAGTTCTGTCAGAATTTCCTTAGTTCTCCTTTGACAGGGCTGCTAAGCCAGTAGATCAGGAGATTTTAGTCTGTTCAATAAGATCACTCTTGATATTTTTAAGAGAAGGATGGAGAAAATTTAGGAAGACAAAGAATGGCAAATAGTTTAACAATCCTATCTAAAGACAACAGGGAGTTTTATAAAGCATGCCACAGGGTTCTGTCTTGGGCCTTGACCTAGCCACCCTTTTTGTCAGTGACCAGGATAAAATGTAGACAGTATTCTTCCTGACAAAAAATATTATAATAAGATCTGAAAAAGTAGATCAAGGAGATAAATCTTCAGAGGGATTAATGTAAGATTCAAGAAGACCTATGGAGCAAGTCCAAAAGAAGAGAGAAATTTCTTAGCTATTGAACCTCAGGGAAAAATGTAGGACAGAAGTTTTTAGCCTGGTTACACATTTGAATCACATGGTGCATATTTGGGAAGACAAAAAAATGCCAATACCTGGGCACCAACTCAAGCCAATTAGGCTAGAATCTCTGGGGGTGAGGTCCAGGTCTTGGTGTGTTTAAAAATGTCCCCTGGTGATTGTATTGCACATCCAATGTAGAGAGCTCCTGAGTTTATTTTGTAGATGAATTATAAAACAGATGCGACCATCACCTTTTTTAAAAAGCTCCATTTTTTTCTTGATTCATCAGACCACGTTTTCCTATAGAAGAAAGGGAAGAGCAAGATAAAAACGGTGACATGAATCTTTTCTGAGAACTCTTTAAGCTGGTGGAAGTGCTTAGATGGTTAATGTCAGTGAGGCAGTAAGCATTTTTATTTTTATTTATTTATTTAAAAACATTTTTCAAAAGTCTTTGTTTTGAGAGAGAGAGGCAGAGAACAAGCGGGGGATGGGCAAAGAGAGAGAGGGAGACACAGAATCTGAAGCAGGTTCCAGGCGCTGAGCTGTCAGCTCAGAGCCCGATGCGGGGCTCAAACTCACAGACTGTGAGATCATGACTTGAGCCGAAGGCAGACGCTTAACCGACTGAGCCACCCAGGCGCCCCAGCATTAAGCATTTTTAAGGAAGCGATCTCAACATGCATAGTTTTATTTTCTGGGATGCTGTTGTGAGGATGTTACAAAAAACTTTAGGCTATAGACTAAGCTTTTATATAGACTGCCTGTAAAGAATCAGAATATTATGGAGACTTTCTTGCAAGAAATAGGGCTTTGTTAAAACGAGTCTTGTCCTTTTGACAGATGGGTAAGTGTATGCATATCAACCCTTGTGGTGTTTTTGTTTCTGTTTATCAACAGACTAATTTAGAATCTAGAAACCTGGAAAGCCATTCATTTCTGCCAGCCCTTCACCAAATCTTCCCGTTTTGCCCCTCCTTGTTAAATAATGTAAGTCTCTTGTTTCTCCTAGTTTCTTTCTTAAAGGAAGCATAATCAAATTGCATATCCCTAAACCTGTACTTCCACTGTTCTTTCTTTGGTTCCCTTGGGCACCCAAACCACCAAGTGCTTCTTTCACATCTGAGCAATGGTCTAAAGAGCCTCCCCTTTCTCTTCCATCTGGAAGTAGGCAGCTGGGACTGGCTCCGTGAGGACAGAGGGGGAATAATGTGAGAAGAGGTTATTTTCACTTCAATCTCTTTACTCTGTCAAGATTGAAATGTGTGAATTGATATTTGATTGCATGATTCTTGACCTTGCCCGATCTGAGCTCCCAGGGGAATCATTTCAAATACTTGTGCTGATATTGAGCCACTTGAATAATAGTTATATTTGCCCTGTTGCTAACTTGTCCTCAAGTCACTGATAGCCTTTTCCTGAGGACAGTTTTGCTGTGACTTCTAATGGGATGTCAGAGTCCAGTCTAGCCAAGTATGTCTTCTGTACACAGAATGCATTTTAAATAAATGTATTATAGGACCATCTGGGCCAACAGTCTTTATTGTCTCCACTTTGCTGATTGTCTACAACATCAGCCTGTGTATTTCTCCATAACAGATGTTTGGACATTCCCATCCATTAACAATCTGTCTATGCACTGAAATTATCATGTTGATCCAGTTATTTTTATGGTGACCATTTTAATAACCGTGAGGCATTATTAACCTGTGTTATTTTAATTTTAATTATTTATGAGTATAAAGAATTCACTGATTATTGTTTAGGTTTGAGAAAAGAGTTTCTTCCTTCAGATTTGGTATCAGGAAAAGAATGCTCCATGAGGGAGTGGGCTAGAAACCAGGGTGTTCATTTTAATGAAATTTTAGCAAGCTGTGACAGGATTTGATGCTAGGGAGGGACCATTCAGGGTAGATTTGTGCACAGTTAAAAATGGGCAAACATTGAGAGTTCTGTGACCCATGCTCAGATCGTGTCCCTGCTTCCGAATAGTCATTGATTAGAAGTCACATCTTTTCTGAGCATTAGTGTCTTTGTAAAATGGGAATATTTGATCAGAATAATTCTAAAAATCTGTTGTCACTCAAAAACCTCTGTGGTATTATAATTTTAAAGCCATACCCTATTTATTCATACTGTTATGCCATCATTCTATTTTAATAAGCCTTAGCAATAATTTTGTTCATCTATACTCACAAACTTCCTGTTATTCTTGTCTTGTTGGCATCTTTACATGGAAAATATGAAAATAAAATAAGATTATTAGGATTATGGGCAATAAGGACTTTGAGGTATTTTTGAAATCAAGATAACTAAAACATTTCCTTTCCCCCCTTAACTACTTAGACACTTCAAAATATTAGTAAGATTATAAATTCAACATACAGGTATAAAATAATACTAATAGGTAACCCAGCGGACTAAAATCTGAACAATACCCTTCAGCAAGCCCTAAAAACTCCACTCAGTCTAAGTTAAGGCCAGAGGAGATTACAGGTCATTTTTAAAAGAAATATTCAAGAATATAGGAAAAATGAAAAGATGTTATCTGTCAAACCTATATGATTACTATTGTATTTTGAACAATGGGCCCCTAACCTGCAAGGTGGATGCCAATTTTAAATCTGTGAAAATTCAGAACTTGCACTAGTCATATCCAATTATGACAATTGACAAAATACCTCATGTGTTTTATTTTTTTGTTTGTTTTGGTGGCAGTGGTGGTTGTTATTGCTGTTGTTTTAAAGTAATCTTCAGAGACCATACTGGATGTGCTTATTTCTTTGTTCTAACAGTACTTTATGGTAATTATCTTTTGGGGCCTTTAAACTGCTTAGGTAAGTACGATGCAAAGTTATATTTCTCCCTGAGTTTCTAATGATTTTTTGCTTTCTTAATATTGCTTTTCTGGCTTCTTTAGTTTGCTGAATCATTGCCTAGGCCTCTGGGAGACATGCAGTTATTTCCCAGAGGATTCACTCCTGATGAGAAGTGATTGCCTACATATTAGAGGTTTAGGTGTTTCTGCTGTTTGGCTTCTTTTTTGATAAATCACAGTTGCAGAACAAGTGTACAGCTAAGCTCAGGAATAGCAGATTTCATGGTGGATGGGTCCAATGGAAATGGTGACATGTTCTTCTCTGGCTTTTATCTTTACTTGTTTCAGATGTCAGAGGGTATTGGTGATAAAACCATCCTGTCATCTGCTCTTCTGAGCTGAGGGGTTGGTTCCTATTTCTCAGGCGTGTGTCTCATACACTTGACTCTACTTTTGAAGCTCCTTCCACCAGACATGTTATATATTTTCAGAAATGCAGGTGCCTGGGGGTTTATAAAGACCAACTAGAAGAGAGTCTAAGAGAATGTGTAGGTTTACTGCAGATGCCCCCACCTAGACAGTCTGAGGAAAATCAGGGTGATTGATTTGAGATCACTGGGGTTAATTAAGGTCATATTACATAAAGTGGTTGCATTTTACTTTCTCGGAGATGAAAACTGAGAAAGCTTTATGGAAACAGTTTTAAATACCATCATGCATCATTAATTAGAGCTGACAAAAAAAGCAATCAGTCAGAAAGAGAAAAATCCTGGGACAGTGCTTAAACATTGAAAGCAGATGATAATAAAGCAGAGGAGGGTCCCAGGCAAGTGTAAAAACAGAGAAAGCTGCAGGATCTGGAAGAGTCCATAGTACCTCCCTCATCTCATGCAGGTTTGTGATTGTCAGTTTGCAGCTTCTCAGTACAGGACCCGCTGCTGGTTTCTCACACCTACCAGGTCTCACAGAGTTTGGAAGTAAGGTATATGGCAAGGGACAGGCAGCTGTGCTGTTTGTTTCAGATATGGACAGCTTTTAGGTAAGGAAACACTAAAAATATTGGCAAGAAACTTTCGACTTCCAGACCAGCTGATTTAAAAGTCTATTAAATGTCAAAAACAGAATCTCCTATTGTTTATGTAGCACATCTGTCCTTGAAAAAGTGAATAGATTTGTTCCTTGTGAACCACTTGTTCCCAGGTAGTGTGGAATATCTTCAGTTTAGGTTCTTCATGATACAGGTGCCATCACTCATTCTGATGTACTGGATTTTGTGGTACTTTTAGTTAGCTTTTTATTGCATGTAAAAATATCTCACCCTATTTTAAGTAAATATATATGTCATCTACTTTTTTTCCCCAGAAGCATTAAGGCCAATCCAATCCGCTTTGATAAAGGAGATGCATATCCACAAGCTCTTTTTTGGGGTATGAAAACTACAGCTCTCCTCACTTCCACTATATTATTCATAGACCCTAAACCATGAGACCAGGGTTCTTTCCTTCGTGCAGGCAGAAGCCCACTGAAGTAACTGGGGGTTTCAGGTAACTCTGGCTGAAGTTAATAGCTTTCTCTCACCACTATCCCTTAGACTATTCATTGTTATGTGGCAGATGTTTTTATTTAAGCTTTTTTTTC
This sequence comes from Suricata suricatta, assembly GCF_006229205.1. Lineage (NCBI taxonomy): Eukaryota > Metazoa > Chordata > Mammalia > Carnivora > Herpestidae > Suricata > Suricata suricatta. The sequence goes on along the minus strand of NC_043701.1, from coordinate 123,497,417 downwards.
TGTTTCCATTTCATTTACTCATTAAAAATAATATTGCAAGTTGGTAAGGAAAAGGGATATTTCTGCTTTACTCTCCTTTGCTACCAAAGGACAGAACAAATCTCCTTCTCCCTCAGGTTCTTGTTGAATTTCCTCAGTACAGCTGTTGTAATCTACAACTATTGTATGTGATGTCATAATCAAATGACATTTGCCTCTTTCTTTCTCTAGACAATTCCTTTTTGAGGGGGTGATTTTCTTATCATTATTCCTCACAGGGGCCTAAGCTGTACCAAACAACACGGTTGGACCCTAAGAAATGTTGGATTGTATCCTGTGTCTTCCTTTGAGGGGAATTGTGGGGCTTTATTTTGGAATATGGAACACCTGGGCTGCTAGCAAGTTTCATTTTCTTAAATTACATTGATGGCGATATGAGATCATTAGAAGGAGCTAGTTTCATATGGAAGAACATGACAAAAGAGACTATACTTTCGTTTCCCAGAAGTTTCCTTCCTAACCAAAAGGGTGTCAATTCAGTGAAGATAATTTTTGCACAGAATAACACAACTTGCCTGGAAAATTTTTGCATATGGGAAATAATAGCAATGAGTGATTTTTGTTCATGCTATGTGCTAGACATATTCAAAGGCACTTCCTATCCTTACCTCTTTTTTAAGAGAAACTTCAAGTTTTTATTTATTTGTGAGGGAGAGAATGAGCAGGAGAGGGGCAGAGAGAGAAGGAGACACAGAATCCAAAACAGGCTCCGGGCTCTGAGCTATCAGGACAGAAAATGCAGGGCTCAAACTTGTGAACCCCAAGATCATGACCTGAGCCAAAGTCAGATACTTAACCGGCTGAGCCTCCTAGGTATCCCTTGATCCTTATGATAACTTTATAAAAAAGATTGTATATTCTTCTACATGTTAGAGTATAGAGAAAGAGAAGTTATTACCCAAGACCATATTAGAAATAACACAACAGATTCATGATTGAACCTGTTTCTGATTCAGATCACATCTCCTTATTTATATTACACTGCTTCCTGCCACACTCCACCACCAATTTGTTCTTAGACTCGACTGGTTGCTGTCAGGATTTGCCAGGATAGGAAGAGTAAGGACCCAGAGATTAGGCAGATGTGAAGGGAAAGCCGCTTTTTAAAATAGTAAGACAGAAACTAGAACTTCCAAGGAGATTCTCTTGAAGGACACCCTGAGGCCCTAACTCTTTTCCTCCCAATTTCCCCTTCCCCAGGAGGCTCTTTCCCTTCATGTTTCTCAGCCACCACCCTGCCTCAACGAGACACAAATGGTCTTTTTATCCTATGATTAAGGTGAGATGTAAGGTGATACCCTCCTTTGGTTTCGTTAACATAGCAGAGGCCACTGGAACTTGCTAAATGCCACAGGAGAACAACACTGATAAAAACACAGTTGAAAAACCTATTAGCAATCCAGTCTATAAATTCCAGGCTTCTGTTTTACCTGACTTAATTTTCTGCCCATCTCTTCTTTTTTTGTTGTGTTTTAATTTTTTTAACATTTTTTTATTTTTGAAAGACAGAGACAGATCATGAGCAGGGGAGGGGCAGAGAGAGAGGGACACACAGAATTGGAAGCAGGCTCTAGGCTCTGAGCTGTCAGCACAGAGCCAGATGCGGGGCTTGAACCCATGAACTGTGAGATCGTGACCTGAGCCGAAGTCGGACGCTCAACCGACTGAGCCACCCAGGCTCCTCTGCCCATCTCTTTCAATATTCGTTATCTAGTGTGTATCAGCATGGTGAGTCAGTATTATTTTTTTCTTTATGAAGACAGCTTTGATTTCCTTGGTTTATAGACAATGTTTGTCATACATGTGAATTTGTAGGCCTTTTGTAATTGCTGTACTCATCACTTCCACTCCTTCTTGGGACCCACAGTTTAGCTCTAACTTTGCATATGTGTAGCTTCATTATGTGCAAAGGGTAATGTTTTACCACCTTTACTTAGCAGGCCCTTCTGAGTGTCTGTGACAGTCATGGTGAAAGCTAATGTAGGCAAGTCCTTTTTATCTTTTATTTAAGGCTGTCGTACAGGTCTGACTTCTTAAGAGAGATGCCCTTTCAAGTGATTGCCTCCAGGAGTGGAGACCTACCAATGGATGGCCTACTGGCTAGAGTAGAAAAGTCCCAACTGAAGTTGATAGCTGAAGGCCCAGGCAAGACAGTTAGCACTAGGCCCAGGCTCTGGATAGAGGGGAGCAGGAGAAGGGATCCTATCCAGTGGTAGAGAGCAAGAGGACAGTAGGCTAAGGTTGGTTAGTTTCAGGAACCTGACAGCAGGAAGCAGAAACCTAGATTTGGAGATGGAGCTTTGGGAGTCAGACAGAAATCACTGAGTTCATTCTCACAAGGCAAGACTTGAGTTTTGGAGGAACTTGGATAGAGGATTAAAGCAAGGCCAGCAGCTAAGACGGAGTTGATGTTGGCTGACAAAGGCCAAGGGTATTGCCAGAGCCTGCTGCTGGTTCATATGTTGAGGATGACAGCGCCTCAAATGTAAGGAGCTAGAAGGACAGGACACATGGTAAAGAGATAGACATGTAGTCAGAATGACAACAGTTTCAGTCCCAATCCTTATCATGTTATGGTTTGATCACTGGTGCTTCAGTTAGATGAGTCATCCTATGAGGCAGCAGGAAGATGGCGGATGTGCTGGGAAGGGTTTCCTCTCTCTCTGGTATCAGGTGAGGAGGTAGGTATTTGAAAGAAATATTGAGTTTTAACTTTTTTATTCAGGAGGGAAAACAACCCCATTGTTTTTGTAATAGAGACTATAGATACTAAAACTATGGGATCTTTTTGGCTAGTAGTGGGAAATATAGTGATTCACTCCAAGGAAGTGAATCAGAATCTCCTGGGGAAGGTGAGCTATTTTTATTTATTCAAAGGAGGCACTGGTGGCTTGGCTCTTAACTGGAGTTTTTTGACAACTCTTCACAGGCATTTATTTCCTTGGCTAGACACAGGAAAGGAGGGTTAGCTCTCAGAAGGAACCCCTGGCAGGTGTCCTCCACTAATTGGATCAGTGATTCAGGCTTTGAGTATAGACGGATCTCCAAATTATGTTGCATGCATGACATTTTAAAAAGATGACATGCTGAGCCAAACCAGCTGTGAAGAACTGGTGTTCCCTGCCTAGAAGGCTCTAAGACAGATGCACCTTTAACCAAAAAAGACTTGGTTGAATAGATTGAGGAGGGAAATATTCATTTATTTTATTATTTTATTTATTTAAAAAATTTTAAATGTTTTTTATTTATTTTTGAGAGACAGAGAGAGACAGTGTGAGCAGGGGAGGGTCAGAGAGAGAGGGAGACACAGAATCTGAAGCAGGCTCCAGGCTCTGAGCTAGCCGTCAGCACAGAGCCTGATGTGGGGCTTGAACCCATCAACCGTGAGATAATGACCTGAGCCTAAGCCGGAAGCCAGACGCTTAACCGACTGAGCCTCCCAGGCGCCCCTAAAATAATTTTTAATATTTGTTTATTTTTGAGAGAGAAAGAAAGCATAAGAAGGGCAGAGAGAGAGGGAAACACAGAATCCAAAGCAGACTCCAGGCACTGAGCTGTCAGCACAGAGCCCCACATGGGGCTCAAACCCAAGAACCATGAGATCATGACCTGAGTTGAAGTCAGACACTTAACCAACTAAGACACCCAGGTACCCCCTGTAAAACATTTTTTAAGTAGAGATTTTTTTAATGTTTATTTTTGAAAGAGAGAGTGCATGGGGTGGGGGAGTGCAGCAAGGGGGGGTGAAAGGAGGATCTGATGCAGGCTCCGCACTGACAGCACAGAGCCCAATGGGAGGCTCGGACTCATGAACCATGAAACCATGACCTGAGTTGAAGTTGGACACTTAACTGAGCCACCTAGATTTTGTAAAACATTTTAAATAAAATCTCTTGTCCTCTGCATTGAGGACTTCTTATTAGGCTTTTGTTTTAAAATGATTACTTTGCTTTAAAAACATTTTAACAACAAATATTTAGACACATACACACACCAAAGAATGCTACTAATTACTGCATATTATCACACAGAAATATAGTTTTCACAATAATTTACAACTTTTCTAAATTTAAGACTGTGGCCTTCTCTTCTGTGTACGTATTCAATATATTTTGAGTGATTAAAAAATTACTTGTGAACCTGACCACAGTGCTATATACAGTTTTACTGCCTTAGCCTTAGATTCTTTTGTGGCTAAACTTTCATAGGAAAATGCATTCAGTTAGTGTGTCAAGTCTGGCAAAACTTATTTGTGCATTTCAACAACTTCAAATAAGGAGAGAGATTATTTTATCTTTGATTTTCAGGTAGAGCCAAGCAGAACAGAGGGACCCTTTTGTGTATGTAATAAAAACATCATCCTGGCTGTCCTACTTTAGGCAGAGCCACACGGTGGCCTATTTTCATCCTAGCACACAGAATGAGGCTTCTCTTAGACAGGGGGCATCCTGTAAACCAACCTCCTTGGCCTTCTTCCCTGTTAGAAAGGAAGTGCTCTTCCTGTCCTTATCAATGTTGGGCTTACCGTTTCAAGGGGCTCTAAGCCATGAGACACATGAGAGATCCTAAGAGGCTGGGCTGGCATTAATAGAAACTGAAGGAAAGAGCCTGCGGGCATTCTGTGGCTAGGGGAAGAGAAGGAAAGAAGTGTCATTCTAGATTGTGCTTTACTGACATTCCAGGGGTTGTGCTTTTTCTCTCCGTCTCGTCTTCCAGAGTACATTTTCATGTCAGAGGGGACTGAGAATGATGTTATCAAAAGATCTAGTCCTTGAGAGATTTCTGCTCGAAATCAGCATGACAGTTCAGTAGTTATAATTCCAACTCCTATTACGATTTTGTGGATGGGACAAAAATACAAAGGAAGCATCCAGATTCTCATGAATTTAAATCCACACTGTCAAAATTGAAGGGAAGAGAGTGGTGGATAAAAAAATGGCTTTAAAAAGACCAAATTTGCATATTAGAAAGAAAACATGCCAGCTGTTCGATTCGTTGTTAGACGTAGATGATGACAACCTGTAAACCAGTCCTGTTCAGTCTGGCTGTAAATCTAGATTTCATCCATTTTCAGTGTCTGGTTACCAGCAGTAAGCAGACAACTAGATTCTCCTAAACCAGTGCTAATGGGAATATCCCAGAAAATTGCTAATATTTAGGCATAAAATTTTATAAATTATGTTATGCCTACTTCAGAAACAAGGACAATCTGGGAAATTCTTATTTAACTATATTTTCTTTTCTGTTTCCTGTTGGTTGGGTCTAGTGTCATGGAAGGTCCATCTTCTGTCTGAATAATGGGTAAACAAGGAAAAATGTGAATGGGAGATCAAGTTTTTCAGACATTTATTTGCCATTTGTTCTTGTTGTCTTCTTGATCCTGTCCAAATCCCAAGGTATTTTACCATTTGTCTCTAAGACATGGAGAATTTGGGAGCAGCACACACAGAGAGATAACTGGAGATATATTTTAATTTCCCTTGAGAACAGAACATCATGAGAACAATTTAAATGGCTGGGAAGTGTATTTAAATTAAAGAGAGAATTCTTAACTTGAAGGAGCTGGAATGGATTATGGAAGTGGGTCAGAGGATTTTATTCTCCAGAAAGTATTGGCAAAATGGTGGGGCAGGGGTGAGGGCAGGGAGGGGAGAGTGCCTGCCTTGCTCTGGCACTTTGCCAGGCTTGTGTACCTTCAATCTCCACAACCCCTTTGTAGCTCCTGTGTTCTATTGAACTTGACGTAGGAGTAAACAGACTCTGAGGTTGAGTAGTTTACCCAGGTCTTCACAGCTAGCAAATGCTGGAGCCAAGATTAAAATTCAAGACTTTGTGTTTCTAAAAGTGATGTTCTTTTAACAGCTCCACCATGCCCCTTCCCCTAGAGATTCTATCCATGCATTTAGTTTTCTTTGAATCTCACAACAAATGTGACTTGCTGAGTTTTTTCTGGCCCCTGCTGCCGTGTGCAACAAAGCAGACCTCTCACTAACCTTGCCCACAGTTCCCTGGGAACCACAGGAAATATGCCCAGGACGGTTTGAGACTGGGTATGTGGGATGGCATCCTTTCCCCAAGGCGGCAACCACATGAGTTTCTTGAGTTCAGCTTATGTGAAGCTTTTCAGTAGTCACATGACAAGCATCCCTTTTCCAACTAAGCCCATAAAAAGAGAAGTTAAATGAAAAGAAAGGTCCAAATTCTATGGGCAAAAGTATAATCTTTGAAACCTCATTTTAATTAAAAAAAAAAAACCTCGTATAATTAAATTAAGCTTGAATTTTAGGTATCTTTGTAAAATTGTGAAGAACTTCAGAAAATTCAGCTTGTGAATCACATTTGGCGTTCATCACTCTTCAGTGATGTTCAGCAGGCTCATTACAAGGGCTCTTCCTCCTCTGAAAACTTTCAAGACATAGCAGTCAAAGTGACTAGTCCCTATGGTCCCTCTTCATTTCACTGGCTGTAGAGTGTCAAGAACACTAAAAGAATATGATGGGTGATTTTTCAGTGCTGTTTTATTTTCTTGTTTCTATTTTGCCATTGCTTTATTCTTTCAGCGTGGCTCGGTCGTTCCTGCCTCCCCCTCTGCAAGGTTACCCTTTTTGTTAGGGCTTCTCTCAGAGTGTCCGTGTCTGTAGGAGTCTTGTTCACGAGGAGAGGAAATTTCAGGCTGCCCGACATGATTATCAGTGCACACCAAAGCTCTCTTTGGAAGAACAAGATCGCCGTCACTCTTGACAGTGAGCAACCCAACCTTGCACCCTGCCAGACCTTCATCCCAAAGGAACAACACTGGCTGTTCGGAGGAAACCACAACGGAAGGACGAGGGTGCTGCAGCCGTGGTGGTTACCCTGGGATCAATAAGGGCCCTTTCTGGCAATGTGATTGGCAGAGAAACAGTTCCTTGAAGGTTGTCCCTGGAAAAAGGTGGCTAAACGTGTTGCAGAGATTAATCAGCCCACTCTGCTGGTATGCGCTGTGCTCTGCTAGGGGATGGATGCCATTTCTCTTGCACCCCAATTGTCAAAATTCCTAGTTTAAAGATACCATGTTCCATGAATTTGCCAAAACATGCTATTCTGTTTTTTTTCCTTCTCTAGAAGACAAGCACTTGAGCAGAGTTTATGAGGGTGTGCCTGACACCTATATGCTGATAAGACTCCACTCTGTTTTTAGATGTGACTTTGCCACAGGGCCTCCAGTGTGTGTTCAGTGTCCTAGAAGATGGTAGAAAGCTTTAGGATATGCTTGTCAAATCCTTCAGTGATGGCAAAAATCACTCAATTCCTTAAGTGACTTCTCTCTCTCAAGCAAGGCTCACAGTTGGCTCCACACACACCAGCAGAGTGTGAGTCACGAGAGCAAACAGCCCAGAGACAGCTGCACTTGGAGCTGTAGCCCAAAGGCCACTCCTGCCATAAGGCCAACCACGCCTGCCCGGGAGCCCGCAGACTGCCCAGGTCTGGGTACCTATAAACACATTCATGGGTGCAGAAAATTGTGGGCATAAGGAAAAAGACAGGAACAGAAAGCATGATTCCATATTCTGGGAAGAAGATAAAGTTTACTTTTTGCTTTTCCCCATCCCCCTGTTCAGCTTTTGTACTTTTCCTGGACCCCCATGTGTTCTTTGAAGGGCAAGTCCATGAGAAATAATAGTGCTAGACTAACTGTCAAGGTACGTGGGGCCCAGTGCCAGCCTCAGCAAGTTCTAGACCAGTGGTTTTGAACAAATAACTTCCCCTCTCTGAAGCCTTAATTTAATGTTCATCTCTTTCTAGAGACTTTAGGAGTGTCCTAGGGCTGCCGTAACAAATTACCACGAAGTGGGTGGCTTAAACAACAGAACCATATTCCCTCACAGTTCTGGAGGCAAGAAGTTTGAAATGGTGTTGGCTAGGTTGGCTCCTTGTGGAGGCTCTGAGGGAGAATTCGTTCTGCACGTTTCTCCTAGGTGGTTGTTGGCATTCCTTGGATTATTGCTGCATATCATTCTGACTCTGCCTCCATCTTTTCATGGTCTTTGCTTCCATGTGTGTCTTTGCATGTCTCCTTTTCTGTCTCTTAGGAGGACACTATTTGTTGGATTCAGAGTGCACCCTAATCCAGAGCCATTTCTTCTCAAGATCCTTAATTACAAAGACCCTATTCCCAAGGTCACATTCTGAAGGGCATTGTGGACATCTCTCTCTTCGTATTGGACCTGCTACAGGGGCGGTAATATCAGCTCTGCCTACTACACAGGTCTGTGTTAGGAAAAAGTGAGATTATGCACAGTGAGCGTTTTATGATAGGTCAAGTGTGACATTTTATTCTTGTCACTCTCTAGGTCAGCAGCCTTTGTAAATGCCCCCATTTATGGAAGCCGCTCTCCTGTTCTTGTATTCCATTTCCATGACACTCTCATCTGGAGCTGTCTTTCTAGAGATTTATTCCTATCACATTCCCTACAGTATCTTATACTCTGGCCCCAGAAGATTACTTAATTTTTGAATCTTCATGCGCTTCAGCCCTCTGAATTTTCCCAATTTATTCTGCCACCTCACTTTGCGCTCACTTCCCTCCTACTTATCTTTCAAGGCGGGCTGATATCCCACTTCTTTGGCTAACTGTTCTTCCTCTACATTGAAATTCCTCCAGGAATGTGCTGAAGCTAGCTCACACTGCCTAGAGAGAGCTAAATGCTGCTGGTTAAATATTCAGTAATGCTTTGGCAGCTTGAAATCAGCCATGGTAGGAGTGTTTCCACTGTGGAAATTGGCAGGTGCCACAAAGGAGAGCATTTTCTTTCTCTTTGCTGTCACACCACTGCGTCTTCCCTGTCTCTGCACCTCTAAAGCACATTGTTTTTACTTCTCTTCTAGTATCTTAAACATAATCTGTATATACTTAATTATAGCCATGACTTTTTACTAGATTGAGTTCTTTGAGGCCAAAGAAATATTCTATATTCTCTATGGTTGTCTTAGCTGTCACAGCACCTGCTGTGGACTGGACTGTGCTTCTGAAGGTTACCACGTTAAAGCCTCAACCCCCAATGTGACTATATTTGGAGGATACAGGGCCAATAATGAGGTTTTCAAGGTTAAATACAATCCTAAGGGTAGAGCCCTGATCCAATAGTATTAGTATCTTTCTAAGAAGAGACACTAGAAAGCAAGCTTGTTCTTTCTCTCTGTTCTATGAGGATAGAAGAAGGCCACCATCCAGAAACCTAGTTGACTGACACCTTGATCTTGGACTCTTCTGCCTCCAGAACCATGAGAAATAAAAGTCTGGTATTTTGTAAAAGCAGCGTGAGCCAAGGAATACAACACCTAGTATATGGAAGATGTTTGGTAAGCTTTGATAAATTGAGTAGGGTAAAGGAACAGAGTAAGGACAGCCAACATTTATTGAGCCCTCCCTCTGTGCTAGCAGCTCTGTAAAGCAGGCACTTTTATTAGACCCATTTTATAGATGGTAAGTGAGGCTTACAAAGTGAGCAAAGTCACACAACTAGGAAATGAGCCCAAAGTCTGATTCTATAGGCTGATTCTTAAACAGTATATTAAATTTTTTCTTGAATGAGATGAACTTCCTGTCCCAGACCTCTACCATCCAATAGGGCAGGTGACCTGTGACTATTGAGCAGTTGAGATATGGCTAGTCTGAATTTCAAAGTGCAAAACAAAGAACCGGTTTTTAAAGATTTAGTATGAAAAAATGAACATCAAATATTGAAATGTTAAAATAGTAATATTTTATAGTAAGATATATGGGGTCAAATAATTTTCCTCTTAAATGTGGCTACTAGAAAATTTTAATAGCACATCTGGCTTCATTATCTTCCTATAGAAATATAGACTACTGTTTCCTAGGACCTGGGGACTCTACTTTGGCTACAGCATGTGTATATTCAGACCTGATAATTCAGAGACAATGCTACATGTCTTTAACTTCCTCTGGAATTTGCTTTTGGTCATTTCACTGACCTTTTGAGACTAGGCATTTGCTGGGGATAAAGGGATAAGTTCAGTGTTTCAGTTAAATTGGCATCTTGTGGAAAGGTCAGGTATCCAGGGAGTCATGGAACAAGGGTGGAGCCATTGGCCAAAGTATTATTGCCAAATAATCTGGGAATATCGGTTACAATAAACCTTGTGTCTGCTCACTTGGAGGGGAGCCACAGCTCAAAAGGAGATGCTTCAGAGGAATTAGTAATCAATTCCTCTCTTCCTTTAGAAGGCAGGAAGCTGCTTCCAGTAAACACAAAATAAGCCATGCTAGGATCTCACAGTGCTCCCCAACTAGCAGCTTGAGGTCATGAGGATGGGCCGTCACTTCCAAACAGATGAGTAGAGAAAATCCACAAAGCAGGTGACTAAGACTTAGCCATTCTATCCCTGCTGGGTTATCACAGGAGGTAAATAGTAAGGAAAGGAGATGTATGATTTGTGTAAATAGGTAAAATCCTTTGTAAAACAGAAAATGAAATACCAATAGATGTCAGTAAAATGAATCCATTGACTTGCCAGCTTTTCTGTCTCTAAGCTGCAGGGCTTCTCACACGTTCCAGTCTGAGTCAGGAAAGACAAGAGGTGGGAGCCCTGATTCTCCTTCCTTTTGAAAGAAGAAATAAATTCTGAGAACGTTATGATGACATTTTATGTTTCTCCAGAGAGCTCTAGTTTCACGTAATTATTTTGGATTTTCTTTGGTATTCTAAGTTTCTCTGTCAACCCCCGGAAACATCATGACTCTCACTGATTTTACAGGCACAGAGCCCTGGACATTTGGGCCCAAGCTGTGATGTGTATGGCTGTCTCTAGTAGCTGCAGGATGCTGCCAGAGGTGTTTCCCTCACTTCTCCAAATTTTCCCAGTGCATGGAGCAGAGTCCCGTCTCCACTCTTATGCTGTGAACGAACGGGCTTTGTGAAGCGTGTCGAGGAAAATTTCCTCTGGCGGGCAGAGCTGAGGGGGGGCACCCATCTGCTCCTCCTTCATTGACAGAGCGTGGTGTGAATTTCAAGGGTCCCCACATCTATTAATACCATTCCTCCAAGGAGAACAAAAACATACAGCTCTAGAGATGGTAAAAATTCTTCAAGTCATCTTGCCGCTCCCTAATTTTTAAAGTGAATGACCCAGCAAGGTTAAGTTCTCAGTCTTGGTGCCTCTAGCCCAGTCCCCCCCGCACCATGCCAGGCCCTCACCTTTCACTGCACAAACCTCTGAGTCCTCATGGTGGTCACAGAAAGAAGCTGGATGGCAAGATCCTACTCTTAAATCAAGGTCAAAAATAAGTGACTGCCACTTTTTGGCATTTGGTGCGAAAATCTGTGCATGGTGCATTTGGCCCAGGGAACTCCTAGTCTCACAGTGACTTTGGAATTCCCAGCTGTGTCTGTCTCCTAGGCAGACCTCATTTGTTTCAGTTAATGCAGATGACAGGAAGGAGCAGAGCAGGCTTTTCTCCTTTTTGTTAACTGGCGGAAAAAGTGAATTTCAGTACCTCTCAAAAAGTAGGTTTCCCTGGGGAGCACGAGCTTCTCCAGCAATGATAGAAATGCTTCTATTTTTGCCTGGCCTGAACCAGCCCCTTCCTCCTCGGCACTCATGCTGGTACTTCCTCTCTACTCTCCCTTTGTCCTGATACCCGCTATGGCCCATGCTGTGACATTTTTAGAGTGCTTTAAAAAGTAAAATGCCTCATTTTCTTCTTGGCTCATTCTACCTGGGGGATGCCCTCCAGTCTTTGAACACACAAATCTCCCTCTCCCCCCAAGTTGGAATAACTGCACAGCCATCTGTGATGTGGCCCTGTGGCATTTGGCAGCGCGATGGGCACTGGGAGTGTGCCCAGTCTCACACTCCACCGGTATTTCCTGTCACTTGTGAAATTTGTTTCCGATCACCTTTGCTAACCCGTGTGGGTTTGTATTTTAAGCCGACTTCCTGCTTCCGCAGTTCTCATATACAAGACACAGAGTGATCTTAGGATCAAACAGCATGACTCCATCACCAAGGAAGTTAATCTTAGGTGGCACTTTACCTCCTGACACCTCTTGGATGCCATCTTATGACTTTTTTCAAAGGTGTTTTCGTTGGTTAAGGTAGTTTTGAGTGATTTGTCTTAATTAATATAAAAATACCTTACTGTGTCCTTGCCTCTTTCCCATAAAGAGTCCCACCACTCCTTGCAATTAACCTTTGAATCTGAAGCTACTTTTCAAAGAAACCTGCTGTTGCTATTTGAAAAAGCAGTGTCAAACTTGATAGCCTGTACGTGTTACCTTGGCTGCATCAAAAGGCTCAAACAAAAAAAAACCTGAGAGAGATAAAAGAGAATAAAATATTTTGTTTTGATGAAGCTCGGTCATTGTCGTTCCAAACCCAAAGAAGTCTCTCAAAAGTCTCCAAACCTTGAATTTATCTACAAACTGGGAATGCATGTTAACTCATGCTAGTTGTCAGAATGAAGAGAGGGGGAGGATAGAGGAGCACGCCAAGAACATGAGGCACCACCCGGGGTTAATGCTGACTGATCGCAACTCAAGCTGCTTAAGCCTTGGAGATGAAGGAGTTCCCAGGGCATAATGAAACACACCGTGAGATGCAATTTTTGCAAATTTACTTGGCCCTGGATGGATACATTCCGTTCTGATGAATGAGATATTTGCTTCCTGGGAGTGTGTTCCTTCGCTGGAGGCAAGAGAAATGTCTCCTTAAAATATACCTCTTCATGGTTGAGAAATACAAAACCCAACATGCTTTACAATTCCAAACGGCTAGCTGTTGTCAAACGTACTGAGATACGAAAGCCTCCAGGCTCCAGTCTTGCTGTGCTCTCTTTCAAGACAGGTATTTATAGGAGGGCCTTGATTGCCTCTGCCTCCCCTTCCTCTTGTTCCTCTGAGCAAACAGGTTGTAATTTTCAGAGCGGCAGTTATAGAGGAAAATGATGATGAATGTCCGTGCTTGCTTTGGGCAGTTAGAGAACACATTAGCTTTCTGGATTTGTGTTCCCTCCTCCCTGTCCTTATTGTTGTCATTGATTAAACTGTTGATGACAAGCCTGCTAAACAAGATTGAACCTTGCATCAGCCCCTTAAAAATCTCCCTGATAACCTGGGGGGCCAAAGGCTCAAGAACTATTTTGCATTGTTTGGGTTACTATTACAATGGTGAGTTACCCAGAAAGTCTTGTTTGAAGCCGTTATTTATGAAATTGTTTGGTGATGCGTATTAAATCTGCTATTTAATAGTGAGATTAGTAAAAGCATGAATTTCAGTTCTCATTTTGCAGTAAGGTAGAAGGTAAAAGGAACAGACCCCTGATTTTTTTTTTAAATCAGTGATTTTAGCTTAATTATTTATTTATTGTAATCCTAGTTTGTGCCAAGCATCAAGTATTATCTTTTGGCTAACCACAGAATTTCAAAGGAGTTTTTTCTTATAGTCTAAATCATGATATTTTACTTTAAAATTGCTTTAAAATCAAGTTTATTAAAGAATAAAACTAGCTCTCATAATAGATTTTTTTTATCATTGTGATGTTTGCAGAAGGGATTCATTTTTAAAGCTGTTTAAAGGCTAACAAACCTTATATATGATGAGATTTAATTTATCAACATTGTGCTGGATTCTTTGGAGTAACTCCAGAATTACAACCAAAGCAACACAGAAAATTAGAAGGTTTCCCACACACCACGTGGTCGTCCATGACCTTTATGACGTATTCACCTTTCAAAACTTAAATTTATGTTAAACACATTACAGAAAAACTAAGAATGTTTTTCTTAGCAATTTAAAAACTTATTTAAAAAGAAAAAAAGAACAACCTCGCCCTCTAGTGACAAATTATAAATTAGCAATGAAATGAAATTTGGTTGATCTCCCAAACCCCAGGGAGGAAAACCCTGTGTTTCAGGGGAAACATGAGTTATGACTGAAATCAGGAGATTAAAATATGAGGGGGGGGGGCAGATTGAGAGAGAAAGAGAGAGAGAGAGAGAGAGAGAGAAAGGGAGAGGGAGGGAGGAAAACACTTTGTGTTTTTAAGTGTTGATCATCTGGTCTGTCTCTCCTTTTATTTCATTTTTCATCTTCATAATGTTTTTGAGAAGCATTATGCCACGTGAAGAGGTTCAAATGTATAAGCTTTGGGATTGATTTGGCGTTATTTCACCATTTTAAAATTTGGTAATATTTCGTTTTACTCTTTAGTTGGGATTAAATATTTATTTCTGATACTGTAATCACTTGCCAGAAATTTGGGTCTAGGGATGCACAATAAATGGATATAAGGTAGAAGCAGAAAAAAAAACAAAAGAAGAAAATAAACACTTGTAACCCCGCTACTCAGAAATATTAGTGTTAATAATTGAGATTAGGTGTATCTTTTGTCATTTTTTTAATGAAAAAATACTGGTATTTTCAGGCCAAATGTCGGCTCACCAGCAGCACTGGGGAGGCTCCCTGGTTGGCTGAAGGTGAGGTCAGGGGCTTAAGATGCGTTGCCAGTAACAGGTTGAGTGTAAATGGATATACGTGCAGCGAAGACAGATGTGGGCCCCAAATAAGGAGTGTCTTCCATCTTGCCTGACACCTATCAGAGGGGGCCAATACCTGTTTGCTGAATGGATGAAGTAGCCTCACTGTTAAATCAGAGTTTTGTAGAGGAGGACAAAGCTCGGGTTGAGCAAGACCAGCGGGATATACTAGCCAAGATGGGTGTCTGTGTTTTGATCGCCCCCAGCATCTGTTGGGATCTCATGGGACCACACTTATTGAAATTTCAAAGGCCTTTATTTTTAATCTTCTCTTCAACGCAGTTTTCCCCAGAAAGGACAATGTTTTCACTCAAAATAAATTGGGCGAAATGTAATGGATTACGGTGGCGATACCAGAAGTGAGCTTTGAGCAATGTGATTGGGTAACTCTGGAAATTTGTGGTTTGTTACTTTTGAAAGGCTTGTGCAAAATCTCATTATTTTTTTACTTCCGTCTTTGTCTCGGGTCCTAATGAAGAATCAGAGGCGTGGCACAAAAAAGTGAAGCATTTCATCTGAGTCATCAGACAGCAATGATCCATCTCCCCGCTACTTCCCTCCCCTACTCCACGCACCCAGGAAAAATGTTTTGTTCCAACCTGGGTCCTGTTTCCCCACCTCTATGCCTTTCCTCTAGTTGGACACTAGAGGGAAGTGCTGTGAATAACAAACGAATACAGGAACTTACACCAGAGATCTAACTGAACTTACTATAAATATACAATATTTACTTATATTAGATATAACCATTTTCTAAACCTGAGTAAGTTGTTTAATTCTGCTCACATAATTGCTATTGTATGTGTGTGGAACCTGCATATAACATTTCTGCAAGAAAAATACTAAATTCAGGAAGTAAGAGATTAAACTGCAGGAACTTATTAGCAAAAGGTACAGAGGAAAAAATAAAGCTTTTGATAAAATGAATTGGAGGTTTCACTGTATATCAATTCATGATATATTAATAAAACTAATGCTTTGACTTAGATTTTCTTTTTTTTTTAATTAAAAAAATGTTTATTCTTGAGAGAGAGAGACACAGAGTGTGAGCCAGGGAGGGAAAGAAAAAGAGGGAGACACACAATCCAAGGCAGGCTCCAGGGTCTGAGCTGTCCACACAGAGCCCGATGTGAGGCTTGAACCCATGAACCATGACCTGAGCCGAAGTCAAATGTTTAACCGACTAAGCACCCAGGTGCCCGACTTAGATTTTCTTAAAATGTATTATTATTGCAATCCTGGATTTTCAGTTCTCAAGGAATTATTTGTTTTCAGGCTATTTGTAGCAATTTTTCTCATCTTTGTAATATTAAGCATGAAATAGTATTTTGATTAATGATTACAAAAATAGTAATGCTCATTGAAAAGCAAATTCAAACAATGCAAGAGAAATGATATTATTTAATAGAATAGAGGGGCTCCTGGATGGCTCATCGAATTCTTGATTTTGGCTCTGGTCATGATCTCACAGTTCATGGGCTCTCTCCCCACGTGGGGCTTGGTGCTGACAGCCTGCTTGGGATTCTCTCTCTCCTCTCTCTCTGCCCTTACTCCTGCTTGTGCTCTTTCTCTTTCAAAATAAATAAATATTTTAAAAAATAGAGTAGAAATCATCCATAATCCCTGTTACTACCCAGACATGATCACTATTAATGTTTTGGTGAATATATTTCTAAATTTTTTCCTGTCTTTTGCTTTTTCTCCCATCGCTCTGTAGCCCACCTCCTGTGTATAGGCAGTAAACCCTAAATCCATCAATACTGCCGGTTCAAATCTGTCTCCTGAGTGTCACTGGAATGTCTCACAAGCTCCTCAAACTTAATACCATTTTAAGACTGGTTTATAGAGAACCAGTTCATTTTAATGTTTTCTTGCACACCGTCTCTAATATTAGTTCCAATTGTTGAGGCAGCGTGCCAACTCATACAATGTACGTCCTCCATTAACTTAGGCTACTGGATGAAATTTAGGTACTTTTTGCCACATAGTCTCTCAAACATTGGTACCTCTCAGACTGTGCAAAGGAATTACCCAGGAAGTACGATGCAGTACAAACTCCTGTAGATCGTGAGTCAGTGGGTCTTTGGGGGAGCATCTCAGGCGTCTGCATTGTTTCCCAGCTGGCCCCGACCCCAAGTAATTTGGTACAGTTTTTCCCAAGCTCCAAGTTGGTGAAACTCCACACAAAGTCAAGGACAAGTCGGTGAATATCATTTAAGTTGTTACTCTGTCTTCTTCCCACTCTCACCCTGAATTTTGTCTTGTTTTTATTTTGCTTTTTTGCATAAATTGTCAGGACAGCCATGCTTGTGAATACCCACTGATAGCTTGAGTGTTCTTTGTAACATGGAAGGTTCATGGGGGCACTCAGCAGGAAAGGACATGCTGAAATGTACTTTGTACAAATTGAAAAACTCGCTTTGTGGAATGTGTTAATTAACTGAATTTTATCAGCTAAGTGATGTTTGCCACAATTTGTTTAGTTTTGCGCACAGTTTATCCAATCCTGGAAGGAGAGATGTCCAGCTAAGGTGGAAATTTAGGACAAAATTAAAGTATAATCATGAATTGTCAGAGCTGCAAGGACATCAGAGGTCATTGGAACCGATGTTCTCATTTTATGGAGAAGGGAATTAAAGCCTAGAGAGCTATAGTGTCTAGTCCAAGGCCACACAGCAAGTTATGGTCAGAATCAAATCTAGAGCTTAGATCTTCATCCCAGAGTACCACCTCTGTTGAGTGTTTGTTCTCATCCCAGATTGGATGGCATCCCTGAGGCAAGGGACCAGCTCATCTGCTCTTGGGCAGGGGTACTGAGAAGCCAAGTGTTCTCAGGGAAAGATCCCACAGCTTTGCTGCAGTTTTCCTTTCCTTATGGCGAATTGTAGACAGCACATTGTTACTCTTTACCAGTTCTTTCCTAGAGTAGTTATTGCTGGCAGCTCAAGAATGTAGAAGTGGTGTTCCAGGGGCTTATTTTATTTAACTCTTTTAAAATGTATTCCCCCACCTTCGTCTAACAGACCAGACATTGCAAGGTCAGTGATGCCTGCAAATGGCTCATTCATTCACATTAGCATCTTCCTCCCTTATCTCGCATTTTAAACTGGGCTTTTTATTGCTTTAATGAGAGAAATGGAGCCCCAGATGTTGGAATGTCAAAAACTAGGCTAGGTGTGTAAAGGATACAGCTGTGAAGGAGGAAGATGGGAGAATAAATTTTGGTAGGAGCCTCATATCTTGTCCTTTAAATGTAGGCCTTGTGACTGGCAGAGTTGGGGTTTCAGAAAGTAGAGTTCAGGGGTTTTTAATGTCTGCATATCCTAGCCTCACCCCTGCCTCATCCTCTCAGATCACATGTACATGGATGTAACTTTGGAGGAGAAAAACCTCCATATATATCGGGATTAATTTTGAATTATATGTGATGATAAAGCACTCAGTATGGGAATTCGGGTGGAGAAGCCTGTGCTGAAGGTGTTTCTGTCTCCTGTCAGCTTTCAGACATCAGGTTGTCCACTTTGAAGTAGTGATAAATAGTGCCTTGTTATTTAAAAACCATCAGAAATGTCTTAAAAGCACGGAATCCTGGAGTTCATAAGAACATCAGAGCTAACTCCCAACTGTGATGAAATGGAAAGATATGTGTTCTGGAGGCAAACTTCACATCAAATCTCACTTTCTGTGTAGTTTCAGATAAAACACAGAATTATTTTAAGTCTGTTTCTCCATCTGACAGGGCAGTTAGGATGAAGACATCTAATATATAAGCTTGTAATGAGTACTTGTTCTTGATCAAAACATTTCACACTTCTGTCCCTCTGCCCTTATGCCTTCTCTTCTCTTTCCACCATCTTCTGCTTGAGTTATTCCAGAAACGTGGAACTCCTTAATTCTTTGGATCCCAGTTGCTGGTTTGGGAACTTCTGTGTGTTCATTCTTTTATCAATAATAGTTACTGAGCCCCTCATTGAGCCAGGCGTTGCTCTTTATATCAAATTCATAGTCATTATCTGTTACTCTGCACTGGACTCCCCCCGCCCCTTTTCTCATCCCTGCAACAATGCAAGTCTTCCACATTGCAGCCCTTTGGCTGGGTAAGGACAATCCTTGTGTTTTCTCTGGTCTCTAGCCTACTCACTATCCTGTCTATCAGCATCTGCTTATATTTGTTTTTAATTTTCCTTAAAATGTGGCACCTAGAAATTCTACTGCGTCTGCTGTTAGGCTAATGCTAAGTCCTTTACTTAGGATTTTAACTTCCTCTGAAGGATGTCTCTTTAGTTAGGACTCTGCCTGGCATGATGCATTGGAAGACCACATTTGCTTTCAGCTGCTTTTAGATGGCAATTGTGACTTTCTGATACCTACGCAAATGTCTGAACACACTCAGGAGTCAGTTGTAGTTCTGCAAAACAGGTGCTCTATTAGAAGGAGCAGTGTTCCGGTGCAGGGAGGGAACAGCAGGTGCTAAGAAAGGAGCCTCTGAGCAGAGGGTGCTGATGAGGATTGTCTTCTCCGACCTCAGTCTACATCTGACTGGATACAGATTAGACGGGCATGGTGATACAGATTCTTAGGCAATGCTGTACGTCTGTTGTTCTAAGTCCAAGACATCTTGTGGATCAAGACGGATCATATTGATATGACACCAAAAACATAAGTAAGCAAAGAAAAACTAGATTGGACTTATCAAAATTAACTTTTGTGCTTCAAGAGACACCATCAGGAAAGTGAAAAGACAGTTAACAAAGGGGAAGATATATTTGCAAATTACTTGACAGAGTCAGTTATATTTATATACAAAGTTGTGCAATCATTGCCATCATCTGATTCCAGAACATTTACTCCAAAGAAATGTGCCATGCCTACTGACAGCAGACACTTCCATTATTCCCACTGCCAGCCCTTGTCAACCACTAATCTAATGTCTGTCTCAGGATTTGCCTATCCATTTGCTATAAAGGGAACCATACAATATTTTTCCTTTGCATCTGGGATCTTTCATTAAGCATCATGTCTCTTTTTTTCTTCTTTTTTTAAAATAATTTATTGTCAAGTTTTCTAACATACAGGCTTTAGGAGTAGATTCCCGTGATTCATCACTTACGTACAACACCCAATGCTCTTTCCAAATGCCCTCTTCCATCCCCCATCCCCACCTCCATCAACCCTCAGATTGTTCTCTATATTTTTGAGTCTCTTATGGTTTGCCTCGCTCTCTGTATGTAATGTTTTTTTTCTTCCCTTCCCTTATGGTCTTCTGTTCCATTTCTCTAATTCCACATATGAATGAGAACATATGATATCTGTCTTTCTATGACTTATTCCATTTAACACAATGCCCCCTGGTTCTATCCATATTGTTGCAAATGTCAAGATTTCATTCGTTTTCATCACTAAGTAGTATTCCATCGTATATATAAACCACATCTTCTTTATCCATTCATCAGTTGATGGGCATTTGGGCTCTTTCCATAATTTGGCTATTGTTGATAGTACTGCTATAAACATTGGGGTACATGTGCCCCTATGAATCAGCACTCCTAGATCCTTTGGATAAATTCTTAGTGGTGCTATTGGTGAGTTGTAGGGTAATTCTATTTTTAATTTTTTGAGGAACCTCCACATGGTTTTCCAAACAAGAGGGTTCCCATTTCTCTACATCTTCACCAACATCTGTTGTTTCCTGAATTGTTCATTTTAGCCACTCTGACCAGTGTGAGGTGGTATCTCAATGTGATTTTGAATTGTATCTTCCTGATGATGAATGATGTTGAACATCTTTTCATGTGTCTGTTCACCATCCGAATGTCTTCTTTGGAAAAGTGTCTATTCATGTCTTTTGTTCAATTCTTCACTAGATTGTTTATTTTTTGAGTGTTAAGTTTGGTAAATTCTTTATAGATTGTTGATACTAACCCTTTATCCGATATGTCATTTGCAAATATATTCTCCCATTCCATCCATTGCCTTTTAGTTTTGTCAATTGTTTCCTTTGCTGTGCAGAACTTTTTATCTTGATGAGGTCCCAATAGTTCATTTTTGCTTTTATTTCCCTTGCCTTCAGAGACCCGTCAAGTTAGAAGTTGCTGAGGCCAAGGTCAAAGAGGTTGTCGCCTATTTTCTCCTCTGGGATTTTAATGGTTTTCTGTCTTATATTTAGATCTTTCATTCATTTTGAATTTATTTCTGTGTATGGTATAAGAAAGTGGTCCAGTTTCATTCCTCTGCATGTTGCTGTCCAGTTCTCCCAACACCATTTGCTAAAGAGACTGTCTTTTTTCCCCATTGGATACTCTTTTTTGCTTTGTTGAATATTCGTTGGCCTTACA
Organism: Suricata suricatta; assembly: GCF_006229205.1. Classification (NCBI taxonomy): domain Eukaryota; kingdom Metazoa; phylum Chordata; class Mammalia; order Carnivora; family Herpestidae; genus Suricata; species Suricata suricatta. The sequence continues at coordinate 123,476,503 of NC_043701.1, read as the reverse complement.
ATTGTAGGTCCATTTCTGGGTTCTCTATTCTATTCCTTTAGTCCATGTGTCTGCTTCTTTGCCAATATCGTACTGTCTTGATGATTACAGCTTTGTAGCAGAGGCTAAAATCTGGGGTTGTAAAACCTCCAGGTTTAGTTTTCTTTTTCAACATTACTTTGGCTATTTGGGGTCTTTTGTGGTTCCATACAAATATTAGGATTGTTTGTTCTAGCTTTGTGAAGAAGTGCTATTTTGATTGGGATTGCCTTGAATGTATAGATTGCTTTGGGTAGTATCAATATTTTAACATTTTTTATTCTTCCAATCCATGAACATGCAATGTTTTTCCATTTCTTTGTGCTTTCTTCAATTTCTTTCATAAGGTTTAATAGTTTTTAACATTATAGAGCTTTTACCTCTTTCATTAGGTTTGTTCCTAGGTGTTTTATGGTTATTGGTGCAATTGTAAATGGTACCAATTCCTTGATATCTCTTTTTGTTGCTTCATTATTGGTGTATAGAGATGCAACTGATTTTCTATACATTGATTTTGTGCCCTGTGACTTTGCTGAATTCATGTATTAGTTATAGCAGATTTTGGGTGGAGTCTTTTGGGTTTTCCATGTAGAGTACCATGTCATCTATAAAAAGTGAAAGTTTGACTTCTTCTTTGCTAATTTGGATGGCTTTTATTTCATTTTCTTGTCTGACTGCCGAGGCTAAAACTTCTAGCACTATGTTAAACAAAGGTGGTAAGACTGGACATCACTGTTGTGTTACTGATCTCAGGGGGGAAGCCGTCAGTTTTTCCCCACTGAGGATGATATTACCTGTGGGCCTTTCATATATGGTTTTATGATGTTAAAATATGTTCCTTCTATCCCAACTTTCTTGAGAGTTTTTATTTAAGAAAGTATACTGTATTTTGGCAATGATTTTTTTGCATCCATTGACAGGATCATATGATTCTTACCCTTTCTTCTATTAATGTGGCATATCACATTGATTTGCAAATATGGAACCAGCCCTGCAGCCTAGGAATGAATCCCACCTGATCATCACGAATAATTCTTTAAATATACCATTGAATTTGATTTCTTAGTATCTTGTTGAGAATTTTTGCATCAATGTTCATCTGGGATATTGGCCTGTAATTGGCCCTCCTTTTAAGTGGGGTCTTTGTCCAGTTTGGAAATCAAGGTAATGCTGGCTTCATAGAATGAGTCCAGAAGCTACTCTTCCATTTCTATTTTTTGGAACAGCTTGAGAAGATAGCTATTAACTCTGCTTTAAATGTCTGGTAGAATTCCCTTGAGAAGCTATCTAGCCCAGGACTCTTATTTGTTGGGAGATTTTTTATAACTGATTCAATTTCTTTGCTGGTTATAGGTCTGTTCAAATTTTCTATTTCTTTCCTTTTGAGTTTTGGTAGTGTGTAGGTGTCTAGGAAGTTGTCCATTTCTCCCAAATTGTCCAGTTTGTTGTACAGTTTGTTGATATATGGGTTTTCATGGTATTCTCTAATAATTGTATTTCTGTGGTGTTGGTTGTGATTGCTCCTCTTTCATTTGTGATTTGATCTATTAGGTCCTCTCTCTTTCCTTTTTGAGAAGTCCAGCTAGGGGTTTATCAATTTTGTTTATTCTTTCAAAAAACCAACTCTTAGATTCATTGATCTGTTCTATTGTTTTTTGGTTTCTATATTGTTTATTCTGCTGTAATCTTTATTATTTCTCTTCTTCTGTGAGCTTTGGGATTTCTTTTCTGCTGTCTTTCTAATTCTTTTAGGTTAAGTTCTGTATTTGAGATCTTTCTTGCTTCTTGAGATAGCCCTGGATTAAAATGTATTTTCTTCATTGGACTGCCTTTGCTGCATCCCAAAGGGTTTAGGCTGTTGTGTTTTATTTTCATTTGCTTTCATATATATATATATTTTAAAGCTTTTATTTTTATTTTTCATTTTTTTAATAATACTTTATTGTCAAATTAGTTTCCATATAACACCCAGTGCTTCTCCCCACAAGTGCCCCCCACCATGACCATCACCCCCTTCCCCCATCCCTCCCCTTTCAGTCCATGGTTCGTCTCCGGTATTCAGTAGTCTCCCTTGATCTGTGTCCCTCACTCTTCCGCACTCTCTTTCCCCCTTCCTCTCCCCATGGTCCCCTGCCAGGTCTCTCCTGTTAGACCTATGAATGCAAACATATGGTATCTGTCCTTCTCTGTCTGACTTATTTCGCTTAGCATGACACCCTCAAGGTCCATCTACTTTGCTACAAAAGGCCATATGTCATTCTTCCTCATTACCATATAGTACTCCATTGTATATATATATATACCACATCTTCTTGATCCATTCATCAGTTAATGGACATTTAGGCTCTTTCCATGATTTGGCTATTGTAGAAAGTGCCGCCATGAACATTGGGGTACATGTGCTCCTATGCCTCAGCACTTCTTTATCCCTTGGGTAAATCCCTAGCAGTGCTATTGCTGGGTCATAGGGGAGTTCTACTGATAGTTTTTTGAGGAATCTCCACACTGTTTTCCAGAGCAGCTGCACCAGTTTGCATTGCCACCAACAGTGTAGGAGGGTGCCCATCTCTCCACACCCTTGCCAGCATCTATAGTCTTTTGATTTGTTCATTTTAGCGACTCTGACCGGTGTGAGGTGGTATCTCAGTGTGGTTTTGATTTGAATTTCCCTGATGATGAGTGACGCTGAGCATCGTTTCATGTGCCTGTTGGCCATCTGGATGTCCT